>NC_057805.1:449545635-449646707 GCF_018294505.1 Triticum aestivum | reverse complement strand
AAAACATCCGGGGGCTGCATCAGGATACCTGCCTCATCCTCAAAGACATGCCCAAAATGAAAATCCGGACAACCGGTATTTTTTTCTGTATCACGCAACTACGCACTACTAAGGTGAAAACCACCAATGCCTTTTAGCTATGCAGAAGGATTTCTGGATAGTTTAAAACTTTTTTATCATCACTCAAGAAGTAGTTTTTCTAGAAGAGGCTATCCTGGCTCTTCTAATCATAACGCTCCTAAGTATGAAATCAAGGATCCTAGTGTTATAGACAGGGGTTTCTTTGTTTAAACGGTTAATGATAAGGTGTTCACTGATCATTTTAAGCTCCCTGTTTTTCACCCCATGAAGATACATTAGCATCCGGTTGAGGTCGCAACATAAGTAAATCTCGGTGCTTCTTTTTCCTTAGGAGATTTTTTAATTGAAATAATAGTGACACAGAGAGATTCCATTAACTAAAGAATATTCCGCGCGTTACTGCGGAATCGTTTGCAATATATTCCAAGTGATTTGATTGTATGAAGCATGAATAATTGAAATAAAAATATATGAACTAAACCTAAAAGTACATATATCTATTGTATTTGGTTATTGTGTAGTCGATTTCTTTTTAATACAAGTGGCATACCATAATGGAAAACTCTTTCTCATGCATGTCTTTAATGACATGACAGGTGTGGTGAGGTACTGTGTGTACATGAGTTCAACTAATAATGAAAAACTTTTTCACATGCATGTTATGGCGGGCCTTTGATGAGGTGGCGTGTGTACATGTTAAGATAGTAGAGGTTGCGGATCGAATATCCAATTCTAAGCCCGGCCTCATCTGCATCCGGTGAACAGTTAAATTCAGGAAAAAATACTAGAAAAATTCAAAGTCTCTGTTTTTTTCGTGGAAGATGTTTGAGTATGTGAGGCCCATTCACACATTCGAGTAGCTCTCAGCAAAAAAAGGGAAAATTGATCTGGACAGTGCACAAACCGGATCCCAATCGCTACTCCTGTTCTAAATCTGGAACCTGGCACCCGACGCGATGAACGTGCATGCTCTCAACCACTTTCCATGCATCGCGGATCACAGCCCGCTGATCGCAACCAAATTTCAAACCCCGTTCGGCCTCGCGAGCATTGTATTGGGCCGACCCATCTTGAGAATTCAGTCCCTCAGCCCAGCCCAACAGAAGTCACAGAGTCTGATACGGTACATGCCACCAGCACGCGGTTCTGTTACCGATGCCTCGGACCTGATCATTATCGCATTAATTGCCAAAATAAAATCAGGTGCAGAGTTTGTTACAGATATAACCATATCGCCAGATATTGTTTCTTTAAACAAAACAATGCCCGAGTATATCGGGCCAAGCAGCCTGCCTCTCCTCTTAAACTGAACGCTACTACTCATAACCTGGCCTCCTCACCTTCTGCTCCCTCCTCTGCTTTTCACATCTCACCGCCCACCTCGAGCTTGCCTCCCATGGCGTGTTACCCATGCAACCCCTACCCCACCTCCCTCCTGGCACCACCATTGTCGCTCCTAGCCCCCTACGCGAGCAGAGAGGCTATGTTATCATGGGTGGAGAGCTTCCCATGGTTTGCGACGAGTGGGCAATCGCCACGCTGGTTCCTGGCATTGCCCCTGAGGAATTCCATGGCGCCAACGCCATGATCATCAACTTCTTGGAAAACAGAGGCTGGCGAATCAACTACTCCTCGCGCTGTGGTATGGGATCTGCTCTTATTCAATTCACTACTGCCTGCTCTCGGGACACCGCCATTGCAAATAGCCCTTATCAGATCGGAGACTCTGTTTTGAGGATTTCTAGGCAGGACCGTGGCTTGAACTATCGCAGTATTACATTTACTCATGATGTCTGGCTTATGCTTATGAATTACCCCCTGGAATGCTGGGATGTGAACGTAATTAGTCGCACTGTGACCCCCTATGGTAGATTTCTCATACGGAACAAAGATCCTAGGGACAAAACCAGAGTCATTGTGAAGGTTAGAGTAATTAACCCTGATACTTTGCCCTTGAGCATTGTTGTGCTGGGCAATCTTGATGACATCGGTTATGGAGACTCCCGGACATGTCCTACTTACATCTTATCTAGAGAGATCATTGGACAACAGGGTGGTGATGAAGATCCACTGCCCCCTGATGGTGGAAACCCTCACCCTCTGCCACATATCCATGGTGGTTTCTGGCATGATGAAGTGATTGGAAATATTCCTATGGAACAAGTGGTTATCAATCCACACAATGAGAACCTGGGTGCTCCATATGAGGATGTGCATGCTGCAGATGGCCAATTCAATGTTGCAGAGACACAGGAACAATTTCAGGTTGCTATTGGCAACAACATACCAGATGCTGCACCTGCTGCTGGGAATGAGGTTCCTGCTGCTATGAATGAGGTCCATACTGCTGTGAATGAGGTCCATGCTGCTTTCAATGAGGATCATTCTGCTGTAAATGATGCCATTGCTGATGGGAATGAGAATCATAATGTTGTGAATGATGCTCCTGCTACTGTTTATGATGCTCCTCTTAACTATGTCAATCACAATATTCCTCAGAGTAATCATGTGGATGTATCTGCTGCTATGGAGGAAGATTTCATCCCTGTTCCTCTGGCTCAAAACAACCCTATTCCCCCCCCCCCTCAGAATACCAATATGAACTATAATGACATCTCTGCTGCAAGCTAGGAGTCTGATAATCAGGATAACATTACCGTTGAAGGCAGAACTGAGCATATATCTGCACTACAAAAGCTGATTAGCAACCTGGCTTCCAACAATGAGAACATCATCCCAATGATTGGTGACACCAGCATTGTTAATGCCACCTGTCAGATTATGGATATTGAGGGCTCTAATGGGACTAGGAAGAAATGCATCCTAAAATTCCAAACCTCATCCACCTCCTAGTAGGTTACCCAGCAATCCAGCTCTGCAAGTATTGTGGAAATTAATGCAGACACTTTTGCTGCTACAAGCAAACCTGGCAGAGCTACAAACAAGAGAAAAAATGTTATTGTGGATGAAGCCATGTGCAGGAGGAGCAACAGGATTGCTAAGCTCACTATGGGCTTCAAAAACAAAGAGGCTGTTGTAGCACACATTGCTGACAAACCAGAAAGCAGTAACCAAGCCAATAGCAAGAAAAAAATGAGGTTGCTATTAACCTGGGGCCAAAATTTGATGCAATTATCATTGAAAAACAAGCCCCGCCTCCACCTGAACTTCCAATCAACACCCTACAGGCGATTGGCACTGGACCTTGCAAGATGGCGCACAAGGATGTGAGCTCCAAGGTCCTCAATTATGACAGTTTAGATGATTAAACACATGCTCAGGATATGTCCTTATGGTGTTTCTGGCTTTTGCAGTTTAGTATCTTTATATCAATGCTTTGCTTTCAGATTCATGTATTTCAGATGCCTGCATGCATCCTTGCTAGGTTTGGTCTGTAATAATGAGCAACTATGGCACTCATGGTACTTGCTTATCAGTTATTTCAGCAGGGTTTATTTCAGTTTACCTGTGTCTATACTAGTCTCTAGATCTGATCAAAAACTTTGGCCCTCTGATGACCTTGACAGCATCAATTCTCCCCACTCTATGCCAACAAGAACAACCTCCTCATACCAAGCTAGAACTGGTATGAATACAACATTCCCAATACTGTTTTCTAATGAATAGAAACTGGAATATATTATGTTGGAATGTTAGAGGCATTAATTCTCAGAAAAGATGGGATGATATTAGAATGAAAATTGAGGAAAGCAATTGCAGCATTATTGCTCTTCAGGAAACCAAACGTGAGCATTTTGATCTGGCTTACATAAGAAAAATTCCCAAAAAGATTCAACCAATATGCTTTCTCTCCAACAGTTGGAGCTTCAGGTGGCATTATCACATTATGGAACACTAATCATTTTCAGGCAGAGTGATCTCTATGAACTATTTCCACATTACCATTGAGTTCACATCTGCAATGGACAACTCCACATGGTACCTCACAAATATATATGGGCCAAATTCTGATGAAGGAAAAATGGAATTCACTACTTGGTTGACATCTTTAAATATGGCAGCATCAAAATATTGGATGTTACTTGGTGATTTTAATTTCATTAGAGGTCCTGAAAATAGGAACAGAAATGGTGGAGACCACAATAGCATGATGACTTTCAACTCCATTATCATTAATCTTGATCTGATGGAAATTCCCCTCATGGGCAGAGCATTTACCTGGAGCAATATGTAAAAGAATCCTCTTTTGGAAAAATTGGACTGGATTTTTACCAGCTCAGAATGGATCAATGATCATCCCAACACTATGGCTTTTCCTCTGGCAAAAATTTCCTCTTATCATGTACCCATCAAGGTACAAATTGATACTAAAGTTCCCAAAAGTAATATCTTCAGATTTGAAGAATTCTGGGCTGACTTTGAGGGCTTCATTGAGACTGTGGATAGGTGTTGGAATAACAGCATACATTTTTCAGACTCTGTAAAAAACCTGGTGGCTAAATTCAAAGTAGTAAGGAAAGGCCTCAAAATATGGAGCAAAAATTTCTCCAAACTAAATAAAACCATTGAAAATTGTTGTTTCTATGTCAAGCTGCTGGATGGTATGGAAGAACAGAGATAGCTGACTAGAATTGAGAGAAATTTCAGAAAGGCTCTTATCACACATACCAATAAACTTTTGGAGGCAAAAAGGAAATATTGGAGGATCAGAGCAAATATAAGATGGGCCAATTTGGGAGATGAAAATACAAAAAATTTCCATGCTATTGCCACTCAGGTATTTAGACACAACTATATCTCCTTCCTAAAAAACTTAGATAATATGGAAGTATACGATCATGACCAAAAGGCAGCACTCATATGGCAGTCTTTCAAAGAAAGAATTGGTATGACTGAGAACACTTGCAAGCTCTTTAATATTGATCACCTTGCCTGAATCCAATTGATGACCACATGGACAGTTGTTTCACAACGGATGAAATTGATGATGTGATCAAACATATGCAAAATGATAAAGCTCCTGGACCTGATGGATTTAATGGCTTATTCATGAAAAAATGCTGGCACATTATTAAGGAGTATATATACAAATTCATTGATGATTTCTACAATGAGAAGATCTCCTTGGAACCTGTGAACACTGCCTTCATTGCTCTCATTCCTAAGAAAGAGAACCCAGAAAATCCCAATGACTTTAGGCCAATATCTCTTGTCAGCATGCCCATTAAAATTACCACCAAACTCCTGGCCAACAGAGCTCAAAAGGAAGTGGTAAAAAGGATAAACAACAACCAATATGGTTTTATCAAAACCAGGAACATTCAGGACTGCTTAGCATGGAGTTTTGAATATATTCACATGTGTCACAAGTCCAAAATGCCCATTGTGATCTACAAGATTGATTTTGAAAAGGCTTTTGACAAGGTAGATTACAATGAAATATACTATATGATGGAACATCTTGGTTTCTCAGCTAAATGGATTATATGGGTCAAAATTATACTAACTACAACCTCTGCCTCTGTCATAATGAATGGTGTCCCAGGGAAAAATATTAAATGTAAAAGAGGAGTAAGGCCAACTCCACCGCGTGACCCCAAACGGACGTCTGGTTTGGCCGGATTTTGTCCCTTTGGGTAGGGCGATGGGGTCATGTCCGGGCATGTCCTGTGATGCGGTGGCCGTGCGCCCAGTGCGCGGCCGCATCCGTTTGCCCCATCCTGTCCGCCAGGGCCAAAAATGCCCATATTTTCATATCAAAACTAGTTTGCACATCCAAATATTTGTCCGAAAATAAAAATAGTTTTACAACCCAATTGAAATTGTCTATAATAAAATAGTTTTACAACCAAATCAAAATTGTCTTGACTGAACATAAAATAAACCAATACATCTATTGGTTGCCAATGTGATCCCACACGTGCTCAACCAAGTCATTTTGAAGATCCAAATGAGTGTGCCAATCACGCAGCTCACGATGGAATTGGACAAACTATTCAAATGTGGCCGGTTCTTGGTGCAGGGGCTCAACATTTTCACCTTGATAATCAAATCCTTGGTCGAAGATGCTCTCATCACGCTCGTCCTCGACGATCATGTTGTGCATGATCACACAAGCAGTCATCACCTCCCAAAGCTTCGTTTCATCCCATGACAGTGCAGGGTTTCGAACGATACCCCACCGGGATTGAAGCACACCAAAAGCACGTTCCACATCCTTTCTAGCACTCTCGTGCATTTGGGCAAATCTCTTTCTCTTCTCACCTTGGGGTTTCGAGATTGTCTTCACAAAAGTTGACCACTGAGGATATATACCATCAGCTAGATAGTATCCCTTGTTGTACTGGTGGCCATTGATCTCAAAGTTGGCAGGTGGGGACTGGCCTTCTGCAAGCCTTGCGAAGACTGGAGAACCCTGCAGCACGTTGATATCATTGTGAGAACCTTCCATGCCGAAGAAAGAATTCCATATCCAAAGATCCTGCGAAGCCACCGCTTCTAATATGACAGTGCACGCCTTGACATGCCCCTTGTACTGGCCTGCTACCTCTTGAGTGCTGCGTTGGTTTTCCCTTGAAGAGGAAAGGGTGATGCAGTAAAGTAGCGTAAGTATTTCCCTCAGTTTTTGAGAACCAAGGTATCAATCCAGTAGGAGACCACGCTCAAGTCCCTCGCACCTACACAAACAAATAAAAACATCGCAACCAACACAATAAAGGGGTTGTCAATCCCTTCACGGTCACTTACGAACGTGAGATCTGATAGATATGATAAGATAATATTTTTGGTATTTTTATGATAAAGATTGAAAGTAAAGATTGCAAAATAAACGGTGCCAGAAATAACTTGTTGTAGGGAGATTAATTTGATGGAAAATAGACCCGGGGTGTTGAGGATATGGACCTTAGAGTCACCCGCCAGGAGGGGCCGGGTTACTCGTACGGTTGTTGCCAGAAGCCCGGAGCCAAGTTTCAAGACGATGGGCCAGAGATGGGCTGAGACCCGGATATGGCTTAAGGCCCGTAGTTACAATCATTATTATAGTAGAACTTGTCGTGTAAGGCAAGTATAGTTTAGAGTCCGAGCCGGACACTCTTATGAGCCGGCCGGGACTCTGAGGGCTGCTGGGCGTCAGCCTCCCTATATAAAGGGACGACCCGACAGCGGTTTAGGGGCGACAACAATCTCATCGAGAGCCGGGCATAGCTGTTTAGCTCCCTGGCAATAGTAACCCTAATCAATAATCACCTCAACTGGACGTAGGCTTTTACCTTCACCGTAAGGGGCCGAACCAGTATAAACCCTCGTGTTCCTTGTCCCGCATAACCCCTTCAAGCTTCCTAGTTGCGATGGCTCCACGACTAAGTCCTAGCTCGAGGACATCTGCCGTGACAACTCCACGACAGTTGGCGCCCACCGTGGGGCCAGCGCACGGTGGATCTGAGTTCTTGAAGGGCAGCTTCGAAGGGCTCAAGGGATACGCTGTGGGCCGGATGACCAAGAGTCGTCGCGGCAAGCTCTACATCGACGATGCGGACTGGGGCCCCGACGCCGGCTCAATTGAGTACGGGTACCGGGTCCCCTTTGGCGGAATTCATGTCTTCATTGGCAAGATTGGTGAGCCGGGCCCCGAGCCGGATCTCTGCGCCGATCTCATCGAAACGGCTCAGCGTGCACGACCCGCCCGGACCCGGCCTGCCTTAAGGCATGCTTTTGTGGGGTGCATCCATGGAGGACTCTCCGATCGATCTGGATCCGGTGATGAGACGGCCGCCGGCTCCGACGGCGAGTCGGCCACCGATGAATCAAACTCGTTGTACCAACTTCAAGATGGCAGGCTCATGGGTTGTTCCGACGGCGACAGTATTCCGGACCTCTTTGAGCCGCCAAGTCAGGTTGGAGTTTTTATGGCTGGTGCGCAGCCTGTTCAGAACCCCGCTGCTGGATCGGGAAACCCGGTGCCTTCTCCGGCTCAGGTGCTGATGGATCTCACGGACAAGATGACGGCCCTGTTAACCGCCACGGTTGACCCGGCGAATCAAGCTCAGCATGATGCGGAGGTGGCACAGTTAAAATCGGATTTGATAAAAGCCAAAGAGGATCTTGCAGCGGAAGGGATCAGGCTGGCTGCGGAGCGGGCGGCTCTCGACGCCCGGACTCAGCTGATTCAGGCACAGTCCTTCCAACTCACGATGGATCAGAACGCGGCCAACGAGGTCATGAGAAGGAGGCATCAGAAGGCCCAGTCTCGACTCCCACCGGTTTACGATCCGCGCAATCTCTTCAACACGCCGGGTGCAGGGTCTAGTAACCCGCCAGGGGTCATTGCGCCCGGGTCTGTTCCCCTTATTCAGCCACAAGTGATGGGGCCTCCCCAGGTGCCCCCTGCCCCGCCTCAGTATGTGCCAATACCCCCGGGTCATTATGATAACCCGCTGGAGAACATGGTGGCTGCGGCAGCGCGACTGGCGGCTCTCCCCGTTGACGGCGACTCTCCGGCGGCCATCGAAACCCGCCGGGTCAGGGAACTCCTGCAGACGGCACTAGCGCAGCAAGAGGCGTACTCCTACAGCCGCGACAGGATCCACTCGACCCCTCGTCCAGGCCAGAGCCCGACTTACAGCCGGCACATGGTCTCAGCAACCGGTTCAAGTAATGTCCGACGCCATGACCCGCCCCCTGGCCATGGCCCGGCTCATAATGGAGCCTTCTACGCAACAGACCAAGCGCGGCAAGAGGCGGAGCAGGTGCCTCAATTGACGGCTTATCAGACCCCCCTGGCTTATCTGACGACGTCCGTTGATGTGGGTATTTCTACCAGGACCGGGGGTGTCCCTTGTTTGGTACCAGCCATCCGTAATGAACGTCTACCTAAGGACTTCAAGGGCCCTAGGAAGGTGCCTAACTATACAGCGGACTTACAGCCTGCAGCCTGGATTGAGAGTTATGAGATGGCTATGGAATTGCTGGAGGTCAGTGAGGCGGCCATGGCCAAATATTTCACCATGATGTTAGATGGAACTTCCCGCACGTGGTTGAAAGGGTTACCGCCGAACTCCATTGGGTCTTGGGCTGAGCTGAAAGCCCGGTTCATTCAAAACTTCAAAGATACCTGCAGGCAATCTATGTCAATTGTGGATTTGACTAACTGTAAGCAGCAGGAGGGTGAGTCCACGACCCATTGGGTTCGCCGGGTCAAGGAGGTCATACATTCATCAGATAAGATGGATGCCGGCTCTGTAGTCTTACTGTTGGAACAGAACTGTCGCTTTGTGCCCCTTAAGATGAAGCTCGGGCAGCTCAAGCGTGACTGCACCGATATGGGTACCCTAATGGCGGCTCTTGTCAAGTACGCCGATTCCGATGGTACCAAGGATCCCCCTTCAGACGATGAAAGGGTAGGGAAGGGAAAGAAGAATGGCAACGGCAAGAGTCCTCAGTTTAACCCGGGGAACCAAGGAGGAGGCAAGCGTAAGGCCGATGGCAGCCTAGAGTTTGTAGCCAATGCCAACTCCCAAGGTAATAACCAGCGACGCAAGGGGAGGCCCCCTCCCCGAGGTGGCGGGTCAGGTCCAACGCTGGAGCAGCTGTTAAATGAACCTTGTCCAAGGCATGGCTCTAGAGAGAAGCCAGCGACTCATCTGTGGAAGGCTTGCGCGATCATGAAGGCCATTAAGAGTTACAATGGCCCGGGCGGCGGCTCAGGCGCCGGCGGCTTTCATGGCCCGGGCGGCGGCTCAAATTCCGGTCCTCAGAACGGTCAAGGGGGCTTTAATCAACAGTCTGGTCAGGGTCATCAACAGCAGCAGGGGGGTTATCAGACCAACCCAAAGCAGCTTAGCGGTGGACAGTATCATGTGTTCACCACTAGTTTGTGCAAACGAGATCAGAAGCTTCACAAGAGGGCTGTTAATGCTGTTGAGCCGGCGGTTCCACGCTACTTGCGGTGGTCTGAGCAGCCTATAGTGTGGAGTAGGAAGGATCACCCTCCCCGGGTGGATAACCCGGGCCACTTGGCCTTAGTGGTAGCTCCTCAGGTGGGAGGTTATAAGTTCACAAAGGTACTCATGGATGGAGGTAGCAGCATCAACATCCTTTATTATGAGACTTTTCGCCGTATGGGGCTGGTTGATAAGAACCTCAGCCAGTCAAACACTATCTTCCATGGTGTGGTACCTGGTAAGTCGGCTTATCCAGTCGGCAAGATCGAATTAGAAGTGGCTTTTGGTGATGAGAACAACTATAGGGTGGAGAAATTGACGTTTGAGGTGGTCAAGATAAGAAGTCCATACCATGCTATATTTGGACGGCCGGCTTATGCCAAGTTCATGGCACGGCCGTGTTACGTGTACTTACAGCTCAAGATGCCGGGTCACAATGGGACCATCACGGTTCACGGCAGCCGGAAAGTGGCCCTCGAGTGTGAGGAAGGTGATGCAGCTTATGCAGAGTCTGTTTGTGCAACAGAGGAGTTGAAGTTTTACAAAGACAATGTTGACCCAACAGACATGACTTCTTTAAAGAAGCCGACTATGGAGGCTGAGCCGGCGATGAAATTTAAGTCGGCTGATGAAACTAAGCTTGTTGATTTTGTTCCAGGGGATTCATCTCAGCAGTTTAACATCAGTGCCAATCTGGATCTAAAATAGGAAAGCGCGCTCATCGAGTTCATCCGTGAGAATAGGGACATCTTTGCGTGAAAGCCTTCTGACATGCCAGGTGTACCTAGAGAACTCGCTGAGCATACTCTCAATATTGATCCGAAGTTTAAGCCAGTTAGACAGTTCCTTCGACGGTTTAATGAGGAGAGGCGGAAAGCCATTGGTGAGGAAGTGGCCCGGCTCTTGGCGGCCGGGTTTATTGTTGAAGTTTTTCACCCAGAATGGTTGGCTAACCCGGTGCTTGTGCTCAAGAAGAACGGCACCTGGCGGATGTGTGTGGACTACACGGATTTGAACAAGGCGTGTCCGGCTGATCCTTTTGCTCTCCCCCGTATTGATCAAATCATTGATGCTACGACAGGTTGTGCACGCTTAAGTTTCTTGGATGCTTATTCCGGGTATCATCAGATTAAGATGGCAGTTAAGGACCAGGAGAAGACGACATTCATCACTCCCTTTGGAGCCTTCTGCTATGTTTCTATGCCCTTTGGACTCAAGTGTGCACAGGCGACTTACCAGCGTTGTGTACAGAATTGTCTTCATAAGCAGATCGGGCGCAATGTTCACGCTTACGTAGACGATATTGTGGTTAAATCCATCAAGGAGGAAACCCTGATAGATGACTTGAGGGAAACCTTCGTTAATCTCCGGGTCTACAAGATGATGCTTAACCCGGCCAAGTGTGTTTTTGGTGTTCCTGCAGGCAAACTATTGGGCTTCTTGGTTTCTGACAGAGGCATTGAGGCTAACCCGGAGAAGATCAAGGCCATCACCTCCCTAGCTAAGCCGGCATGTATAAATGACGTTCAGCTTTTGGCGGGTCGCATCGCTGCTTTAAGCCGGTTTATAAGCCGTTTGGGTGAGAAGGCTATGCCCTTATATCAGTTGATGAAGAAAACTGGTAACTTTGTCTGGAATGATGCAGCTAATACCGCTTTTGAGGATTTGAAAAAGCAACTGGCAGAGCCCCCCGTCCTTGCTGCTCCGGTTGATAAGGAGCCCTTGCTACTATATGTGGCGGCAAACGCACGAGCCGTCAGCGTGGCTATTGTGGTGGAGCGCAAGGAGGCGGGTAAGGAGCATCCGGTTCAGTGGCCGGTTTATTATGTCAGCGAGGTGCTCATTGAGTCCAAGCAGCGGTACCCGCATTGGCAGAAGCTCGTATATGGTGTGTTCATGGCGAGCCGGAAGCTCAAGCATTATTTTCAGGGTCATCCCATCACTGTGGTCAGTTCTGCCCCTCTTGGTGATATTATCCAGAACAGAGAAGCTACAGGGAGAATTGCTAAGTGGGCTATAGAACTTGGACCTCATGGCCTCAAATATGTGCCACGCACTGCTGTTAAATCTCAGGCTTTGGTGGATTTCATCAATGATTGGACGGAGTCTCAAGTGCCTGAGCAAAAGCCGGATAACACTTATTGGACTATCCACTTCGATGGGTCCAGACAGTTGGAGGGCTCGGGGGCTGGTGTTGTATTGGCTTCCCCTAAAGGTTACAAGTTCCATTATGTGCTACGGTTGATGTTTCCTTGCACTAACAATGCGGCTGAATACGAGGCTTTGCTCCACGGTCTTCGGGTGGCTAAGGAGATGAGCTTAAGCCGGGTAAGGTGCTTTGGTGACTCAGACTTGGTGGCTCAACAAGTATCAGGCACCTGGGATTCTAAGGATCCTCTCATGGCGGCTTATCGCCGCGAGGTTGATGCCATTGCTGGGCATTTCCAGGGATACCAAGTGGAGCACATTGATCGCAGGAAGAACGAGGCGGCTGATGCTTTAAGCCGGCTAGGCTCTCAGCGAAAGCCGGTGCCGCCTAACACTTTCCTGGATGTCCTGTATAACCCCTCGGTTAAGTTGCCTACAGAAGAGGACTTGGCTATCCCTGACCCGGAGCCACGACTGGTGGCGGCTCTTCATGTCACACCAGACTGGACAATGCCATATCTGGCTTATATAACCCGGGGAGAGTTGCCTGAGGATGAAACTTTGGCCAGGCAAATCACCCGGCGGGCTAAGTCAATGATCGTCATCGATGGCGAGTTACATCATCGCAGTGTTTCGGGGGCATTTCAACGTTGTATCTCCCCTGAGGAAGGCCAAGAGATCTTGCGGGAGATCCATGAAGGGGATTGTGGTCATCATGCCGGCTCAAAATCTCCTGTAGCCAAGGCTTTCCGTCATGGTTTTTATTGGCTGACGGCTCACGCTGATGCAGAGGACTTGGTCAGTAAATGTGATGGTTGCCAAAGGTTCTCACGACGGGCTCATGTGCCGGCTCAGGAGTTGAGGATGATCCCAATCACTTGGCCCTTTGCGGTCTGGGGGCTTGATATGGTTGGGCCTTTTAAACGGTCCAAGGATAAGAAGACCCACCTCTTGGTGGCAGTTGATAAATTCACAAAGTGGGTGGAAGCTGAGCCAGTTAGCAAGTGCGATGCAGCCATGGCGGTTCAATTTATGAAAAAGGTGATTTTCCGCTTTGGTTTTCCGCACAGCATTATAACTGACAATGGCACCAATCTCTCCAAAGGCGCCATGGAAGAATTTTGTCAACGAGAGCGTATCCGACTTGATGTTTCTTCAGTGGCTCATCCTCAATCCAATGGTCAGGCTGAAAGAGCTAACCAGGAAATTCTGAAGGGTATCAAGCCCCGGCTTTTGGTCCCTTTACAACGGACGCCGGGTTGTTGGGGGGAGGAGTTGCCTTCCGTCTTATGGAGCATCAACACTACTCCTAACAGGTCTACAGGCTTCACGCCTTTCTTCATGGTTTATGGAGCAGAAGCAGTCCTCCCCAGTGACATCCGTCACGATTCACCTCGCGTGGCGGCTTATGTTGAGACGGATAATGAACAGGCGCGTCAAAGATGCTCTGGATTTGTTGGACGAACAGCGTGATGTGGCAGCAGCCCGTTCAGCGATTTACCAACAAGACCTGCGCCGTTATCATAGCCGCCGGGTCAAATCCTGGGTCTTCCAGGAAGGCGACCTTGTGCTCCGGCTCATCCAGGATCAAACAGATGCACACAAGTTATCCCCACCTTGGGAAGGGCCCTTTGTGGTCAGCAAGAACTTGCACAACGGGTCATATTACCTCATTGATATTCGGGAGCATAAAGATTCGCGTAAATCTGAGGAGGAGACCCGTCGGCCGTGGAATATAGCTCAGCTTCGGCCTTACTACACTTGAGCTACCGGCTCTCGTGGTGTACATATTTATCTCAGACATGTATATATTATGATAAGCAATAAAGCAGGACCTCTGTCCTTTTTTCTCCTCCAAATATGCGTGTGTTGCTTTTTTACATGCTGACTTAAAGGAGGATCCGGCTTATGATCGTATTCGAATCTAGCCGTAAGCAGTAAGGTCACTTGGGGGCTTCCTGTTCAAACATGGGTCGTATTCGAACCAAAGAGAACATAGCTGTCGATACCCACTTGATTGGCAAAGTGCCGAGCTCATTGGGAGGTTACCTTTGGTCATATTTGAATCATAGTTTAACCCCTCTGGGAACCGACGTGGATCGTATTCGAATCAGCGTCGTTAAACAATTTTAAGAATCACTTGGGGGCTTCCTGTTCAAACATGGGTCGTATTCGAACCAAAGAGAACAGAGCTGTCGGTACCCTTTTGATTGGCATCGGCACACCCACTGGGGGCTATACGATCGTATCCGAATCTTAGCTTAACCCCTTGGGGCCGGGTCTTTGGTCGTATTCGAACCGGAAGCCCCTAAGTTCTTCTGCTTTTTCACAAGTTTATTCTGAGGTATGCATGGCCGGGTCTCACTTGCCGGCTTAACTTTGGTTTACAGTGTTAGTTGCACGTCATGGGTGTCATTAAAGCAAGTAAATCAGAGTTAAGGTGTCAACCTTACTGCCCGGGTTATTTAAACCGAAAGATGCATACAGGCTGTTCAGTGTGTTATTTTGGCTATGTTCAGAGTATAATTAAGGACCAGTCTTTTTTGATTCATCTTCCGGGTTATTTATCTCAAACACCTGATTCTCAGGGCGGTAAGCCGCCTCGAGACTTTTGATTTGCCTTTTCTATGCAGATACTTCAAGGCACCTTTTGAGGTTGAGAAGAACAAAGGGATGATTATGACCCGGAAAAACATCAAAGAGATAAATTCAAAGGACTTTCGCATTTAAAAACGTGCACGATGGCACGGCAGAGATAAACTATTGCACCTACTCTATTACAATAATTCTTCAAGTCTAAAAGATGGAACAATGTTTGATAAGCCGCCCGCTAACTTATGACGCCTGCTGAGTTGAAGTCCCCGGCTCATTCCTGTCTTCTCCTCCGGCTGATCCTAAGACCTCGAAGGTTGATGATTTCCAGTTGATGCCACTGAGAGCTTCGAACTGGGCTTCTTCGTCAATTAACCCGGCCGGGTCAATCTCCGGGGTGAAGGTGTGCTGACGAGCCGGAGGGATCAGATTGATGGCTTCATAGCGAGGGGTTGGAATCCTCTGATTCTCCGCATCATAACCTGGCTGGTACTTGGTTAAGTCGGTGTCGTTCCCGATGAGGGTGGCCACCGGGCGTACAGCCTTCACACATGCCGCGAAGTCCTTCTGGTCGAAGGCTGAGCCGTCTTCCTTCAGGCTTGGGTAACCCAGGGCGATGTCTGCCGGGTCTAGCTCCGGCAGGAATGCTTTGGCCCGGCTCAGCGCGGCAATTGCTCCGGCTCTTGCGGAGGCCCGGCGTAGCTCCTGGATCCGCTGCGGCAGAACAGCGAGCCGGCGCAGGACTTCGGCCAGATGGGTTGGCACCTCGTTGGATAGGGCCACCACAGCTAAGGCGCGCTGTGACCCGGTGTAGAGTTGTTCCACAAGGGTGTACACGGCCTTTAACTTGGTGACCACGCACTGGTTGAGGTTGGCACTCCTGGGACCTGTTTAACAAGATCAGATAAGCCGGTGACAAGGATGAATCATGACATATACAGACTTGATGAAAGCCGGTGAGGCGACTTACCGAAGATAGCAGCCACCATTTGGGAAACCTGGCGCTTTAGGCCGGAGATCTCAGCGGTCTTCTCAGTGAGGGCCTTCTCCGCCTGTTCTGCCCGGGTTACCAGTGCGGCCTTCTCTTCGACCCAGGCTTTCCTCTCAGCATCAAACTCGGTCTTCAACTTTTCTTGAGTGGCGATGCTGGATACAAACTTGGCGTTTGCCTTCCGGGTCTCCATCTCCTGCATCTTTAGCCGGCTCTTGAGATCCGCAAGGTCCGCCTCTAGTTTCTTGCCAACAGCCTGCATGTATTTCCGGGTTAAGTAACAGTTGTTATATAAGTCCCAAGCGCTTTCCAAGCAAAGGCACTTGGCACTTGGGGGCTAATGCATATTGAACGTATCTATCTACGTACTACCGGCTCAGTTGCGTAAGTCGGAACTTAAGTCTACAACATATTCAAGTATAAGTCATCGACTTGGGGGCTAGCATGGCAAAGGTAACTATGCAGTAAAGTAAGAAGACAGCAGAAGGGTACCTCGGATTTTTGTTGGATCTGGTTGACCATGGCAACCTCGGCGTCCCGGCTCTTGTGGACTTGGTTGATGTAGCCAGAAACGAGCTCTCCAATGCTCAAGTCGGTGTAGCCGGAGAGGTCCAGGTTCGCCCGGTGGGGCTGCAGTAACTCCCCCTTCGCGGAACATTTGGCCAACGCGGTCGGTCTCCCCGGCTCAACGAATTCCGTCCGGGTGATTACCACGTCCGGGTCGTCTGCTGGTGGAGCTAAGCCGGAGGCCTCCGGGTTAGCCAAAGCTTCGGTCGTTGTCTTGGTAGTCGGGGCAGGGGCCTCAGGCGCCGTGTCCATTGGAGTGGTGGCTTCGGGGGCGGAGGCAGCTGGCGGCTCTTGAGCCGTCGCCTCCGGCTCAGGCAAGTCTGGCACTCCGGCTGACCTGGTCTTCTTTGCTCTTTTGGTGAGCTTTGCCTGGGCACTGAAAAGGCAGAAGTGTTAGGCATACAAAGAGTAAGTACAGACAGATAATGTAAGGAGATTGTTATTACCCGGGTGCAGTCTTGAAGGCCGGCAGACTTGACTGCATGGAGTCACCCGAAGAGGGGGAGGTCTCCTGATAATTGGAGTCAGAAGAGTTGAGTGGCTGACGGATGACACCCGCCAACGGATGAAAAGGGTACAGGTGAGAAAAAACCTCAGTGCGACGCTTCCTTGTTGCGTCGGGTAACCCGGCGGAGAGGTCGGTGTCCTTGCGGGCCCGGGTGTGACGCCGGCTTTCGTGAACCTGCTGCTTCAAAAGAAATTGAGGATCTTGATGAGCTAATGGATGTGAAAAGCTTACTTTCCAGGTTACTCTTCGGACTTTCAGCTTTGGCAAAGGCTCCGAGTCGGAGGAAAGTGACATTACCTCTTCAACCACCGGGTTACTGGCGCCGGTGTCATCCTGTCAGTAAGCAAAGTGTTGATAAGGCGGACAGCAACGAACAACAAATATAGCAAGACTTTAAAGGTTTAAGGATTACCTCTGACTCGGAGCTGTCGCTTAATTGCAGTAGCTCCGAAGCAGTGGGTCTGTTTCCCTTTTTGCGAGGGGCGGCTTTCTTTGCTTTCCGGGCCTTCTTGGCCGCCTCATGGTCATATTTGACCCGCCAGAATTTATCATCAGCCTGAGAGATACAATGATTGATTCTTAAAACGGTTCCGTTGAAGGTTATATGCAGACGAAGATAAAAGTTAAAGTCAGCGGCTTACCGCTGGGGCTGGATTGGTCTTGCAGAAGGGGGCTAGCCCGGTTCTTCCGCAGTCTGCCAAGCTCTCGTTTAGAAGAGCCTTGGTCTCTTCCTCTGCAACGTCTTCTGGAAGATCATTGCGACTGTGCCTCTGCGGGTCATCCTTTCGCCCGGTGTACTCACACATTAAGCCGGGGCGGCGGCTCAATGGGATCACCCGCCATGAGATCCAGACCCGGACCAGATCAATTCCGTTCAGACCGTTGCCTAGCAGGGCCTTGATCTTATTGATCGTTGGAAGCAGAGGCTGGCGTTCTGCGGCAGTCAGTTTGTCGGATAGCGGATGAGTCGGCTCTAGGCGCGTTGGGCGAAAGCCGGGCAGCGGGTTCTCGTCAGCCGGGGACGTGTCTTGGCAGTAGAATCAAGTCATATTCCAGTCCTTAGGGTGGCTCGGCAGCTCTGTGTAAGGGAACAGACAGTCCCTACGCCGCTGGATGGAGATGCCGCCTAACTCTAGACTTGGCCCGTTGGCACACTCATTTTGGCGGTTTAAGTAGAACAGTTCTCTGAAAAGCAGCAAACTGGGCTCTTCTCCAAGGTACACTTCGCAAAAAACTTGGAAGTTGCAGATGTTGGATACGGAGTTGGGTCCTATATCCTGAGGCCGAAGGTCAAAGAAGTTGAGCACGTCCCTGAAGAACTTTGAGCCGGGCGGTGCGAAGCCCCGGCTCATATGGTCTGCGAAGATCACTACCTCCCCATCCCTTGGCTGTGGTCTCTCTTCCGACGGGTCAGGGGCACGGTAGGACATGATTTCCTTCTTAGGTAAATATCCGGACTTAACGAAGTTGGCCAGGGTCTCGTCAGTGACGTTGGATCTCATCCAGTTGCAAGTGATGGGAGCCTTGGGAGGCATGGTGACGGTTGGTGGTCTATGATAAGGAGAAAAGTGTCCGGGTTAATTATAAGCCGGAGATTATCATTCAAGCTAAAATGGCGGCTTATGAAGGGGACTAATGATATATATTCATATACGGTGGGTTATTTAAGCCGCGGGGGGATTCAGAGTAAATTGGTTATTTTACGGCTTTACTACAGTTAAGTCGGAGGATTCTACAGAGCATAGTTCTCTTTAAACCGGAAATGGCGCATGTTTTCTTTAAACCGGAGATGTAAGCCGCCAAGATTCAATGGTTGCAGTTTTTACTAAGTGTGGTAAAACAGGTTTCACATATGGCAGTAACTTTGTTGGATCAAAATGGTCAGGTGAAATGAAAACTTTCTAGACCTAGAAACAGACGAGCGGGTATTTTAGAGCTCGGAAGCATATATACAGTAGAAGGAGATCTACTGGTACTTGAAATGAGGCCTAAACAACTGCCGTGCTAGTTCTATGCAAGGCTAAAGATCAACCAAGTACGGTGACTACGAGAGCTACTGAGGTTTGCGGCAATGGTGATGAACGCGAAGAACACAAGACGAACCCTACAGCAGATCTATCTGACAGCGCGAAGGAGACTCACTGGAGTTGGAAAAGAGCGGAGGTCGCTGCCGTGAATCTGGTCCGAATCAGGGTGATGCAGCGGCCGGGTTGATGAAGACCAGGGGCGCGACGGCGGCGGCAGTGGTGGAGCTCGGGCAGAGGAGCGACGGCGCGAGGAGGAAGAAGAGGGCGTGAGAAGGACCCGTTGGGCCGGCCTATTTATAAGGCGAAGTCATAAGTGGACGCGAGATTCAAGGAGACCGTGGCGTGATTATCTCCCCCCACGACGCCTCGATTCTCGGAATGACAGTGAAGCAAAGATCCGTTGCGGATCTGGCGGAGTAAAAAACGGACTTAATGGAGGATGACGTCATGGCGGATTATCCGGAGTCCAGAGGATGACGTCACTCCGGGTTATGGCCTTCACATGAATGGTAAGCCGGAGACTTTTTCTGTCAGAAGAGTTGAAGATTGACATGAGCCGGCTCAAATCAATCTGGGGCCTAATGTTGAGGATATGGACCTTAGAGTCACCCGCCAGGAGGGGCCGGGTTACTCGTACGGTTGTTGCCAGAAGCCCGGAGCCAAGTTTCAAGACGATGGGCCAGAGATGGGCTGAGACCCGGATATGGCTTAAGGCCCGTAGTTACAATCATTATTATAGTAGAACTTGTCGTGTAAGGCAAGTATAGTTTAGAGTCCGAGCCGGACACTCTTATGAGCCGGCCGGGACTCTGAGGGCTGCTGGGCGTCAGCCTCCCTATATAAAGGGACGACCCGGCAGCGGTTTAGGGGCGACAACAATCTCATCGAGAGCCCGGCATAGCTGTTTAGCTCCCTGGCAATAGTAACCCTAATCAATAATCACCTCAACTGGACGTAGGCTTTTACCTTCACCGTAAGGGGCCGAACCAGTATAAACCCTCGTGTTCCTTGTCCCGCATAACCCCTTCAAGCTTCCTAGTTGTGATGGCTCCACGACTAAGTCCTAGCTCGAGGACATCTGCCGTGACAACTCCACGACACGGGGGCCATAGGTTTCACTAGTGTCTTCTCTCAAGAGCATAAGTATTACGGTGGGTGAACAAATTACTGTTGAGCAATTGATAGAATTGAGCATAGTTATGAGAATATCTAGGTATGATCATGTATATAGGCATCACGTCCGCGACAAGTAGACCGACTCCTGCCTGCATCTACTACTATTACTCCACACATCGACCGCTATCCAGCATGCATCTAGAGTATTAAGTTCAAAAGAACAGAGTAACACTTTAAGTAAGATGACATGATGTAGAGGGATAAACTCATGCAATATGATATAAAGCCCATCTTTTTATCCTCGATGGCAACAATACAATATGTGCCTTGGTGCCCCTACTGTCACTGGGAAAGGACACCGCAAGATTGAACCCAAAGCTAAGCACTTCTCCCATTGCAAGAAAGATCTGTTGGGAATCGTAGCATAATTTTAAAAATTTCCTACGCTCACCAAGATCCATCTATGGAGTATACTAGCAACGAGGGGAAAGGAGTGCATCTACATACCCTTGTAGATCGCGAGCGGAAGCGTTCCAATGAACGTGGATGACGGAGTCGTACTCGCCGTGATTCAAATCACCGATGACCGAGTGCCGAACGGACGGCACCTCCGCGTTCAACACACGTACGGTGCAGCGACGTCTCCTCCTTCTTGATCCAGCAAGGGGGAAGGAGAGGTTGATGGAGATCCAGCAGCACGACGGCGTGGTGGTGGATGTAGCGGGATGCCGGCAGGGCTTCGCCGAGCTTCTACGAGAGAGAGAGGTGTAGCAGGGGAGGAGGGAGGCGCCCAAGGCTGTTATGTTACTGCCCTCCCTCCCCCCTTTATATAGGCCCCCTGGGAGGGGGGGCGCCGGCCAAGATCCCATCAAGGGAGGGGGCGGCGGCCAAGGGGGGGATACTTGCCCCCCAAGGTAAGTGGGGCGGCCCCCCACCCTAGGGTTTCTAACCCTAGGCGCAGGGGGGAGGCCCATGGGGGGCGCCCTAGCCCACTAAGGGCTGGTTGCCCTCCCACTTCAGCCCATGGGGCCCTCCGGGATAGGTGGCCCCACCCGGTGGACCCCCGGGACCCTTCCGGTGGTCCCGGTACAATACCGGTGACCCCCGAAACTTTCCCGGTGGCCGAAACTTGACTTCCTATATATAATTCTTCACCTCCGGACCATTCCGGAACTCCTCGTGACGTCCGGGATCTCATCCGGGACTCCGAACAACTTTCGGATTTCCGCATACTCATATCTCTACAACCCTAGCGTCACCGAACCTTAAGTGTGTAGACCCTACGGGTTCGGGAGACATGCAGACATGACCGAGACGCCTCTCCGGTCAATAACCAACAGCGGGATCTGGATACCCATGTTGGCTCCCACATGTTCCACGACGATCTCATCGGATGAACCACGATGTCGAGGATTCAATCAATCCCGTATACAATTCCCTTTGTCAATCGGTATGTTACTTGCCCGAGATTCGATCGTCGGTATCCCAATACCTTGTTCAATCTCGTTACCGGCAAGTCTCTTTACTCGTACCGCAATGCATGATCCCGTGACTAACGCCTTAGTCACATTGAGCTCATTATGATGATGCATTACCGAGTGGGCCCAGAGATACCTCTCCGTCACACGGAGTGACAAATCCCAGTCTCGATCCGTGCCAACCCAACAGACACTTTCGGAGATACCCGTAGTGCACCTTTATAGTCACCCAGTTACGTTGTGACGTTTGGTGCACCCAAAGCACTCCTACGGTATCTGGGAGTTGCACGATCTCATGGTCTAAGGAAAAGATACTTGACATTGGAAAAGCTCTAGCAAACGAAACTACACGATCTTTTATGCTATGCTTAGGATTGGGTCTTGTCCATCACATCATTCTCCTAATGATGTGATCCCGTTATCAATGACATCCAATGTCCATAGTCAGGAAACCATGACTATCTGTTGATCAACGAGCTAGTCAACTAGAGGCTTACTAGGGACACCTTGTGGTCTATGTATTCACACATGTATTACGATTTCCGGATAACACAATTATAGCATGAACAATAGACAATTATCATGAACAAAGAAATATAATAATAACCATTTATTATTGCCTCTAGGGCATATTTCCAACAGTCTCCCACTTGCACTAGAGTCAATAATCTAGTTACATTGTGATGAATCGAACACCTATTGCGTCCTGGTGTTGATCATGTTTTGCCCTAGGGAGAGGTTTAGTCAACGGATCTGCTACATTCAGGTCCGTATGTACTTTACAAATATCTATGTCTCCATTTTGAACACTTTCACGAATGGAGTTGAAGCGACGCTTGATATGCCTGGTCTTCCTGTGAAACCTGGGCTCCTTCACAAGGGCAATAGCTCCAGTGTTGTCACAGAAGAGAGTCATCGGGCCCGACGCATTGGGAATCACCCCTAGGTTGGTAATGAACTCCTTCATCCAGACTGCTTCCTGTGCTGCCTCCGAGGCCGCCATGTACTCCGCTTCACATGTAGATCCCGCCACGACGCTTTGCTTGCAACTGCACCAGCTTACTGCTCCTCCATTCAAAATATACATGTATCCGGTTTGTGACTTCGAGTCATCCAGATTTGTGTCGAAGCTAGCGTCGACGTAACCCTTTACGACGAGCTCTTCGTCCCCTCCATAAACGAGAAACATATCCTTAGTCCTCTTCAGGTACTTCAGGATATTCTTGACCGCTGTCCAGTGTTCCATGCCGGGATTACTTTGGTACCTTCCTACCAAACTTACGGCAAGGTTTACATCAGGTCTGGTACACAGCATGGCATACATAATAGACCCTATGGCCGAGGCATAGGGGATGACACTCATCTTTTCTCTATCTTCTGCCGTGGTCGGGCATTGAGCCGTGCTCAATTGCACACCTTGCAATACAGGCAAGAACCCCTTCTTGGACAGATCCATATTGAACTTCTTCAATATCTTGTCAAGGTATGTACTCTGTGAAAGACCAATGAGGCGTCTTGATCTATCTCTATAGATCTTGATGCCTAATATATAAGCAGCTTCTCCAAGGTCCTTCATTGAAAAACACTTATTCAAATAGGCCTTTATACTTTCCAAGAATTCTATATCATTTCCCATCAATAATATGTCATCCACATATAATAAGAGAAATGCTACAGAGCTCCCACTCACTTTCTTGTAAACACAGGCTTCTCCATAAGTCTGTGTAAACCCAAACGCTTTGATCATCTCATCAAAGCGAATGTTCCAACTCCGAGATGCTTGCACCAGCCCATAGATTGAGCGCTGGAGCTTGCACACTTTGTTAGCATTCTTAGGATCGACAAAACCTTCCGGCTGCATCATATACAACTCTTCCTTATGGAAGCCGTTAAGGAATGCCGTTTTGACGTCCATCTGCCATATCTCATAATCATAGTATGCGGCAATTGCTAACATGATTCGGACGGACTTTAGCTTCGCTACGGGTGAGAAAGTCTCATCGTACTCAACCCCTTGAACTTGTCGATAACCCTTAGCGACAAGTCGAGCTTTGTAGATGGTCACATTACCATCCGCGTCCGTCTTCTTCTTAAAGATCCATTTGTTTTCTATGGCTCGCCGCTCATCGGGCAAGTCAGTCAAAGTCCATACTTTGTTTTCATACATGGATTCTATCTCGGATTTCATGGCTTCTAGCCATTTGTCGGAATCCGGGCCCGCCATCGCTTCTTCGTAGTTCGAAGGTTCACCGTTGTCTAACAACATGATTTCCAGGACAGGGTTGCCGTACCACTCTGGTGTGGAACGTGTCCTTGTGGACCTACGAAGTTCAGTAGCAACTTGATCCGAAGCTTCATGATCATCATCATTAACTTCCTCCCCAGTCGGTGTAGGCACCACAGGAACATTTTCTCGCGCTGCGCTACTTTCCGGTACGGAAGGGGTGACTATCACCTCATCAAGTTCCACTTTCCTCCCACTCAATTCTTTCGAGAGAAACTCCTTCTCCAGAAAGGACCCTTTCTTGGCAACGAAGATCTTGCCTTCGGATCTGAGGTAGAAGGTATACCCAATAGTTTCCTTAGGGTATCCTATGAAGACGCATTTCTCCGACTTGGGTTCGAGCTTTTCAGGTTGAAGTTTCTTGACATAAGCATCGCATCCCCAAACTTTTAGAAACGACAGCTTAGGTTTCTTCCCAAACCATAATTCATACGGTGTCGTCTCAACGGATTTCGACGAAGCCCTATTTAAAGTGAATGCGGCAGTCTCTAAAGCATAGCCCCAAAA
Organism: Triticum aestivum; assembly: GCF_018294505.1. Taxonomy (NCBI): domain Eukaryota; kingdom Viridiplantae; phylum Streptophyta; class Magnoliopsida; order Poales; family Poaceae; genus Triticum; species Triticum aestivum. Next base: position 449,622,506 of record NC_057805.1, on the reverse strand, counting down.
TGAGAGCGGTAAATCGGTAAGAGACATCATAGATCGCACCATATCCAATAGAGTGCGATTACGACGTTCGGACACACCATTTCGCTGAGGTGTTCCAGGCGGCGTGAGTTGTGAAACGATTCCACATTTCCTTAAGTGTGCACCAAATTCGTGACTCAAATATTCTCCTCCATGATCTGATCGTAAGAACTTTATTTTTCTGTCACGTTGATTCTCAACCTCACTCTGAAATTCCTTGAACTTTTCAAAGGTTTCAGACTTGTGTTTCATTAGGTAGACATACCCATATCTACTTAAGTCATCAGTGAGAGTGAGAACATAACGATATCCTCCGCGAGCCTCAACACTCATTGGACCGCACACATCGGTATGTATGATTTCCAATAAGTTGGTTGCTCGCTCCATTGTTCCGGAGAACGGAGTCTTGGTCATCTTACCCATGAGGCATGGTTCGCACGTGTCAAATGATTCGTAATCAAGAGACTCCAAAAGTCCATCTGCATGGAGCTTCTTCATGCGCTTGACACCAATGTGACCAAGGCGGCAGTGCCACAGATATGTGGGACTATCGTTATCAACTTTACATCTTTTGGTATTCACACTATGAACATGTGTAACATCACGTTCGAGATTCATCAAGAATAAACCATTGACCAGCGGGGCATGACCATAAAACATATCTCTCAAATAAATAGAACAACCATTATTCTCAGATTTAAATGAGTAGCCATCTCGAATTAAACGAGATCCAGATACAATGTTCATGCTCAAAGCTGGCACTAAATAACAATTATTGAGGTTTAAAACTAATCCCGTGGGTAGATGCAGAGGTAGCGTGCCGACGGCGATCACATCGACCTTGGAACCATTCCCGACGCGCATCGTCACCTCGTCCTTCGCCAGTCTCCGTTTATTCCGTAGTTCCTGTTTTGAGTTACAAATATGAGCAACCGCACCGGTATCAAATACCCAGGAGCTACTACGAGTACTGGTAAGGTACACATCAATTACATGTATATCACATATACCTTTGGTGTTGCCGGCCTTCTTTTCCGCTAAGTATTTGGGGCAGTTCCGCTTCCAGTGACCACTTCCCTTGCAATAAAAGCACTCAGTTTCAGGCTTGGGTCCATTCTTTGACTTCTTCCCAGTAACTGGTTTACCGGGCGCGGCAACTCCCTTGCCGTCCTTCTTGAAGTTCTTCTTACCCTTGCCCTTCTTGAACTTAGTGGTTTTATTCACCATCAACACTTGATGTTCTTTTCTGATCTCCACCTCCGCTGATTTCAGCATTGAATATATCTCAGGAATGGTCTTTTCCATCCCCTGCATATTGAAGTTCATCACAAAGCTCTTGTAGCTTGGTGGAAGCGACTGAAGGATTCTGTCAATGACCGCGTCATCCGGGAGATTAACTCCCAGCTGAGTCAAGCGGTTGTGCAACCCAGACATTCTGAGTATGTGCTCACTTACAGAACTATTTTCCTCCATTTTACAGCTGAAGAACTTGTCGGAGACTTCATATCTCTCGACCCGGGCATGAGCTTGGAAAACCAATTTCAGCTCCTCGAACATCTCATATGCTCCATGTTTCTCAAAACGCTTTTGGAGACCCGGTTCTAAGCTGTAAAGCATGCCGCACTGAACGAGGGAGTAATCATCAGCACGCTGCTGCCAAGCGTTCATAACGTCTTGGTTTTCTGGGATTGGTGCTTCACCTAGCGGTGCTTCTAGGACATAATCTTTCTTGGCTACTATGAGGATGATCCTCAGGTTCCGGACCCAGTCCGTATAGTTGCTGCCATCATCTTTCAGCTTGGTTTTCTCTAGGAACGCGTTGAAATTGAGGACAACGTTGGCCATTTGATCTACAAGACATAGTGTAAAGATTTTAGACTAAGTTCATGATAATTAAGTTCATCTAATCAAATTATTTAATGAACTCCCACTCAGATAGACATCCCTCTAGTCATCTAAGTGAAACATGATCCGAGTTAACTAGGCCGTGTCCGATCATCACGTGAGACGGACTAGTCAAGATCGGTGAACATCTCCATGTTGATCGTATCTTCTATACGACTCATGCTCGACCTTTCGGTCCTCCGTGTTCCGAGGCCATGTCTGTACATGCTAGGCTCGTCAAGTCAACCTAAGTGTATTGCGTGTGTTCCGAGGCCATGTCTGTACATGCTAGGCTCGTCAACACCCGTTGTATTCGAACGTTAGAATCTATCACACCCGATCATCACGTGGTGCTTCGAAACAACGAACCTTCGCAACGGTGCACAGTTAGGGTGAACACTTTCTTGAAATTATTATAAGGGATCATCTTACTTACTACCGTCGTTCTAAGCAAATAAGATGCAAAAACATGATAAACATCACATGCAATCAAATAGTGACATGATATGGCCAATATCATTATGCTCCTTTGATCTCCATCTTCGGGGCACCATGATCATCTTCGTCACCGGCATGACACCATGATCTCCATCATCATGATCTCCATCATTGTGTCTTCATGAAGTCGTCACGCCAACGATTACTTCTACTTCTATGGCTAACGCGTTTAGCAACAAAGTAAAGTAATTTACATGGCGTTATTCAATGACACGCAGGTCATGCAAAATAATAAAGACAACTCCTATGGCTCCTGCCGGTTGTCATACTCATCGATATGCAAGTCGTGATTCCTATTACAAGAATATGATCAATCTCATACATCACATATATCATTCATCACATCTTCTGGCCATATCACATCACATCACACATGTTGCAAAAACAAGTTAGACGTCCTCCAATTGTTGTTGCAAGTTTTTACGTGGTTTGTAGGTTTCTAGCAAGAACGTTTCTTACCTACGTATGACCACAACGTGATTTGCCAATTTCTATTTACCCTTCATAAGGACCCTTTTCATCGAATCCGTTCCGACTAAAGTAGGAGAGACAGACACCCGCTAGCCACCTTATGCAACTAGTGCATGTCAGTCGGTGGAACCTGTCTCACGTAAGCGTACGTGTAAGGTCGGTCTGGGCCGCTTCATCCCACAATGCCGCCGAAACAAGATAAGACTAGTAGCGGCAAGAAGAATTGGCAAACTCAACGCCCACAACTGCTTTGTGTTCTACTCGTGCATAGTAACTACGCATAGGACTGGCTCATGATGCCACTGTTGGGAATCGTAGCATAATTTTAAAATTTCCTACGCTCACCAAGATCCATCTATGGACTATACTAGCAACGAGGGGAAAGGAGTGCATCTACATACCCTTGTAGATCGCGAGCGGAAGCATTCCAATGAACGTGGATGACGGAGTCGTACTCGCCGTGATTCAAATCACCGATGACCGAGTGCCGAACGGACGGCACCTCCGCGTTCAACACACGTACGGTGCAGCGATGTCTCCTCCTTCTTGATCCAGCAAGGGGGAAGGAGAGGTTGATGGAGATCCAGCAGCACGACGACGTGGTGGTGGATGTAGCGGGATGCCGGCAGGGCTTCGCCGAGCTTCTACGAGAGAGAGAGAGGTGTAGCAGGGGAGGAGGGAGGCGCCCAAGGCTGTTATGTTACTGCCCTCCCTCCCCCCCTTTATATAGGCCCCCTGGGAGGGGGGGGCGCCGGCCAAGATCCCATCAAGGGAGGGGGCGGCGGCCAAGGGGGGGATACTTGCCCCCCAAGGCAAGTGGGGCGCCCCCCCCCACCCTAGGGTTTCTAACCCTAGGCGCAGGGGGGAGGCCCATGGGGGGCGCCCCAGCCCACTAAGGGCTGGTTGCCCTCCCACTTCAGCCCATGGGGCCCTCCGGGATAGGTGGCCCCACCCGGTGGACCCCCGGGACCCTTCCGGTGGTCCCGGTACAATACCGGTGACCCCCGAAACTTTCCCGGTGGCCGAAACTTGACTTCCTATATATAATTCTTCACCTCCGGACCATCCCGGAACTCCTCGTGACGCCCGGGATCTCATCCGGGACTCCGAACAACTTTCGGGTTTCTGCATACTCATATCTCCACAACCCTAGCGTCACCGAACCTTAAGTGTGTAGACCCTACGGGTTCGGGAGACATGCAGACATGACCGAGACGCCTCTCCGGTCAATAACCAACAGCGGGATCTGGATACCCATGTTGGCTCCCACATGTTCCACGACGATCTCATCGGATGAACCACGATGTCGAGGATTCAATCAATCCCGTATACAATTCCCTTTGTCAATCGGTATGTTACTTGCCCGAGATTCGATCGTCGGTATCCCAATACCTTGTTCAATCTCGTTACCGGCAAGTCTCTTTACTCGTACCGCAATGCATGATCCCGTGACTAACGCCTTAGTCACATTGAGCTCATTATGATGATGCATTACCGAGTGGGCCCAGAGATACCTCTCCGTCACATGGAGTGACAAATCCCAGTCTCGATCCGTGCCAACCCAACAGACACTTTCGGAGATACCTGTAGTGCACCTTTATAGTCACCCAGTTACGTTGTGACGTTTGGTGCACCCAAAGCACTCCTACGGTATCCGGGAGTTGCACGATCTCATGGTCTAAGGAAAAGATACTTGACATTGGAAAAGCTCTAGCAAACGAAACTACACGATCTTTTATGCTATGCTTAGGATTGGGTCTTGTCCATCACATCATTCTCCTAATGATGTGATCCCGTTATCAATGACATCTAATGTCCATAGTCAGGAAACCATGACTATCTGTTGATCAACGAGCTAGTCAACTAGAGGCTTACTAGGGACACCTTGTGGTCTATGTATTCACACATGTATTACGATTTCCGGATAACACAATTATAGCATGAACAATAGACAATTATCATGAACAAAGAAATATAATAGTAACCATTCATTATTGCCTCTAGGGCATATTTCCAACAAGATCAATCTAGTAGGCCAAACCAAACTGATAATTCGAAGAGACTTGCAAAGATAACCAATCATACATAAAAGAATTCAGAAGAGATTCAAATATTGTTCATAGATAAACTTGATCATAAACCCACAATTCATCGGTCTCAACAAACACACCGCAAAAGAAGATTACATCGAATAGATCTCCACGAGAATCGTGGAGAACTTTGTATTGAGATCCAAAAAGAGAGAAGAAGCCATCTAGCTAATAACTATGGACCCGAAGGTCTGAGGTAACCTACTCACACATCATCGGAGAGGCTATGGTGTTGATGTAGAAGCCCTCCGTGATCAATGCCCCCTCCGGCACGACGCCGGAGAAGGCCGCAAGATGGGATCTCACGGGTACAGAAGGTTGCGGCGGTGGAATTAGGTTTTCGTGGATGCTTCTGTTGGTTTGGGTGTACGTAGGTATATATAGGAGGAAGAAGTACGTCGGTGGAGCAATGTGGGCCCCACGAGGGTGGAGGGTGCGCCCAGGGGGGTAGGCGCGCCCTCCTACCTCGTGCCTTCCTGGTTGATGTCTTGACGTAGGGTCCAAGTCCTCTGGATCACGTTTGTTCCGAAAATCACGTTCCCGAAGGTTTCATTCCGTTTCCGTTTGATATTCTTTTTCTGCGAAACTCTGAAACAGGCAAAAAAACAGCAATTTGGGTTGGGCCTCCGGTTAATAGGTTAGTCCCAAAAATAATATAAAAGGTATAACAAAGCCCATTAATCATTCAAAACAGAATATAATATAGCATGAAGCAATCAAAAATTATAGATACGTTGGAGACGTATCAAGCATCCCCAAGCTTAATTCCTGCTCGTCCTCGAGTAGGTAAATGATAAAAACAGAATTTTTGATGCGGAATGCTACTTGGCATAATTTTTTTATGTAACCCTCTTAATTGTGGTATGAATATTCAGGTCCGAAAGATTCAAGATAAAAGTTTAATATTGACATAAAAGCAATAATACTTCAAGCATACTAACTAAGCAATTATGTCTTCTCAAAATAACATGGCCAAAGAAAGTTCATCCCTACAAAATCATATAGTTTAGTCATGCTCCATTTTCTTCACACAAGAATGCTCTCATCATGCACAACCTCGATGACAAGCCAAGCAATTGTTTCATACTTTAGTAATCTCAAACTTTTTCAACCTTCACGCAATACATGAGCGTGAGCCATGGATATAGCACTATGGGTGGAATAGAATAAAATGATGGGGGTTATGTGGACAAGACAAAAAAGGAAAGTCTCACATCAACGCGGCTAATCAACGGGCTATGGAGATTCCCATCGATTGATGTTAATGCAAGGAGTAGGGATTGCCATGCAACAGATGCACTAGAGCTATAAATGCATGAAAGCTCAACAAAAGAAACTAAGTGGGTGTGCATCCAACTTGCTTGTTCACGAAGACCTAGGGCATTTGAGGAAGCCCATTGTTGGAATATACAAGCCAAGTTCTATAATGATAAATTCCCACTAGTATATGAAAGTGACGAAACAAGAGACTCTCTATCATGAAAATCATGGTGCTACTTTGAAGCACAAGTGCGAAAAAAAAGATAGTAGCATTGTCCCTTTTTTTTGGGCCTTCCCTTTTTTTGGCCTTTCTCTTTTTTTGGGACAATGCTCTATGAATGATGATCAACACACTTCTATTTATTTACAACTCAATGATTACAACTCGATACCAGAACAAAGTATGACTCTATATGAATGCCTCCGGCGGTATACCGGGATAACAATGAATCAAGAGTGACATGTATGAAAAATTACGGTGGCTTTGCCACAAATACGATATCAACTACATGATCATGCAAAGCAATATGACAATGATGAACGTGTCATGATAATATATCTCAGAATGGCTATGGAAATGCCATAATAGGTAGGTATGGTGGCTGTTTTGAGGAAGATATAAGGAGGTTTATGTGTGAAAGAGCGTATCATATCACGGGGTTTGGATGCACCGGCGAAGTTTGCACCAACTCTCAATGTGAGAAAGGGCAATGCATGGTACCGAAGAGGCTAGCTATGATGGAAGGGTAAGAGTGCGTATAATCCATGGACTCAACATTAGTCATAAAGAACTCACATACTTATTGCAAAAATCTACAAGTCATCAAAAACCAAGCACTACGCGCATGCTCCTAGGGGGATAGATTGGTAGGAAAAGACCATCGATCGTCCCCGACCGCCACTCATAAGGAAGACAATCAAAGAACACCTCATGTTTCAAATTTGTTACATAACGTTACCATACGTGCATGCTACGGGACATGCAAACTTCAACACAAGTATTTCTCAATTTTACAACTACTCAACTAGCACAACTTTAATATTACTACCTCCATATCTCAAAACAATCATAAATCATCAAACTTCTCTTAGTATTCAGCACACTCATAAGAAAGTTTTTACTAGTCTTGAATACCTAGCATATTAGGATTAATTTCCCAATTTAAGGAAATTACCATGCTGTTTAAGACTCTCAAAATAATATAAGTGAAGCATGAGAGAATAATAGTTTCTATAAAACAAAACCACCGCCGTGCTCTAAAAGATATAAGTGAAGCACTAGAGCAAAAACTATATAGCTCAAAAGATATAAGTGAAGCACATAGAGTATTCTAATAAATTCCGAATCATGTGTGTCTCTCTCAAAAGGTGTGTACAGCAAAGATTATTGTGGTAAACTAAAAAGCAAAGACTCAAATCATACAAGACGCTCCAAGCAAAACACATATCATGTGGTGAATAAAAATATAGCTCCAAGTAAAGTTACCGATGGAAGTAGACGAAAGAGGGGATGCCTTCCGGGTGTGACGCCCCCGATTCAATCGTACACTAATCATGCACGCAAACGTGTATGATCAAGATCAGGGACTCACGGGAAGATATCACAACACAACTCTAAAACATAAATAAGTCATACAAGCATCATAATACAAGCCAGGGGCCTCGAGGGCTCGAATACAAGTGCTCGATCATAGACGAGTCAGCGGAAGCAACAATATCTGAGTACAGACATAAGTTAAACAATTTTGCCTTAAGAAGGCTAGCACAAACTGGGATACAGATCGAAAGAGGCGCATGCCTCCTGCCTGGGGTCCTCCTAACTACTCCTGGTCGTCGTCAGCGGGCTGCACGTAGTAGTAGGCACCTCCGGTGTAGTAGGAGTCGTCGTCGACGGTGGCGTCTAGCTCCTGGGCTCCAGCATCTGGTTGCGACAACCGGGTAGAAAGGAAAGGGGGAAAAGAGGGATAAAAGCAACCTTGAGTACTCATCCAAAGTACTCGCAAGCAAGGAGCTACACTACATATGCATGGGTATATGTGTAAAGGGCCATATCGGTGGACTGAACCGCAGAATGCCAGAATAAGAGGGGGATAGCTAATCCTATCGAAGACTATGCTTCTGGCCACCTCCATCGTGCAGCATGTAGGAGAGAGTAGATGGTAAGTTCACCAAGTATCATCACATAGCATAATCCTACCCGGCGATCCCCTCCTCGTCGCCCTGTTAGAGAGCGATCACCGGGTTATATCTGGCACTTGGAAGGGTGTGTTTTATTAAGTATCCAGTTCTAGTTGTCATAAGGTCAAGGTACAACTCCGGGTCGTCCTTTTACCAAGGGACACGGCTATTCGAATAGATAAACTTCCCTGCAGGGGTGCACCACATAACCCAACACGCTCGATCCCATTTGGCTGGACACACTTTCCTGGGTCATGCCCGGCCTTGGAAGATCAACACGTCGCAGCCCCACCTAGGCACAACAAAGAGGTCAGCACGCCGGTCTAAATCCTATGGCGCAGGGGTCTGGGCCCATCGCCCATTGCACACATGCACGTTGCGAACGCGGCCGGAAGCAGACCTAGCCTAGCAGGCGTTCCAGTCCAATCCAGTGCGCGCCGCTCAGTCGCTGACGTCACGAAGGCTTCGGCTGATACCACGACGTCGAGTGCCCATAACTGTTCCCGCGTAGTTGGTTAGTGCGTATAGACCAAATGGCCAGACTCAGATCAAATACCAAGAACTCGTTAAGCGTGTTATTTTGAAGTAACCACAGACGCCGACCAGGCCCAGGCCCACCTCTCTCCTAGGTGGCCTCAACCTGCCTTGTCGCTCCGCCACAAGATCCACTCGCTACTCCTACGAGCCGACCCGACTTTAGTCACCACAGGTATCATGTAAAGTATATAAGTATATACCCGTGATCACCTCCCGAGTGATCACGGCCCGATAGTATAGCTAGGCAGACGGACAAGAATGTAGGGCCACAGATGGAATACTAGCATCCTATACTAAGCATGTAGGAATGCAGGTAAAGGTAACAACAGTAGTAGCAAGGACAGGCTATGCATCAGGATAGGTTTAACGGAAAGCAGTAACATGCTACACTACTCTAATGCAAGCAGTATAGAGAAGAATAGGCGATATCTGGTGATCAGGGGGGGCTTGCCTGGAAGCTCAGCCGAGAAGGAGGGGTCGTCAACACCGTAGTCGTACTGGGTAGCAGCGGCGTCGGTCTCGGTGTCTAGCGAGAGAAGAGGGGGAAGAAACAATAAATACAATGCAAACAAATGCATGACGATGCATGACATGACAAAGCGTGATGCTAGGCGTTCCCAATCGCGGTAGTAGGTGATACCGGCGAAGGGGGGAAACATCCGGGAAAGTATTCCCGGTGTTTCGCGTTTTCGGACAGATGAACCGGAGGGGGAAAGTTGCGAGTTCGATATGTTAGGGATGTGTGGCGGACGAACGGGTTGCGTATCCGGATTTGTCTCGTCGTTCTAAGCAACTTTCATGTAGAAAACATTTTCATCTGAGCTACGGTTTATTTTCTATTAATTTAAGAAGGATTTTATCTTTTTCTAGAATTAACAGAATTAATTTAATTAGAAAAGGTAATTATGACGTCAGCATGATGTCAGCATGACGCCAGCAGTCAACGTTGACCATTGACCTGGTCAACCTGACAAGTGGGTCCCATTGTCATGGACTGAGACTAACTTTAACAGATTAATTTGTTTCATTAGTGATTAGGTTAATCATATCAGGATTAATTAAGTTAATTAATTTAGTTAACTAATTAATTAATTAATTGATTAATTTTATTTTTATTATTTTTATTTTTATTTTATCTTTTTAATCTCTTTTTTAAAAATGTTCCAAGACGTGGGGCCCCCTGTCATTGCCCCAAAGGGGCATAGCGGGCTAACGGGCGCGGTTTTGGGGCGCGGTTGCGGGGCAGAGCCAGGCGCTGGGCGCCCGATTGGGCGAGGCCATCAGCGCGGCCGCCGACGCCCACGGCGTCGGCCAGGGAAGATGGCGGAGGCCTGCGGGCGGCGCGGCGAGGCCGCAACGGCAGCCGAAGCAACAGCGGGGTGATGGCCAGAGGCGCGGTGCAGCAAGGGAAGCGGCGAATGGGCGGGCGCGCGGCCGCGGCGGAGCAGGCAGGCGCGGCCGATGCAGAGGCAGCAGCTAGCGGCAGGCAAGGCCGGCGAGGCCGACGGGCGGCGCGCGCGGTGGCGGCTTGGGCGACGCTAGGCAGCAGACGTGGGGGTTGCCGCGGGGCGCAGCAGGAGCAAGGGTCGGCGGGAGAAGCGCAGCGGAGCATGGTGGGGAGCGCCGACGGACGCAGCCGGGAGCGCGTTGGGAATGGCAGGGATGGGGGCGCAGGGCGAATCCCAGCGCCGCGGGTGCCGGCAGCGGCAACGGGGCGGGGCTCCGGTAGCCGGAGCGGACGGAGGCGCACGGTGGGCAAGTGCGCGAGCGGGAGCGGCTATGGCGGGGCTTCGCCCGAGGGAGAGGGGAGGAAGCGAGGCTCACATTGAGCCTGTAGGGTACGGGGCAGTGGTGCTCGTGGTGGGGGACGGGGACGACGGCGTCGACGTAGACGTGGAGGAAGTCCGGCGGGGAGGTCCGGCGATGGTGGCCTCCGGCGAGGTCCTCGGGCGGCGGTGGTGCGGCGCACGGCGTCGAGCGGTGGGATGGGGCGTTCGTGCCCTGATCCAGATCGGATCGGGGGAGGGGGAGAGAGACGTGGGGGAGGAGTGGGGGTGTGCGGTTGAGGGCTAGGGTTTCGGGGGCGTGGGTGGATAAGGGAGTGAGTGGGGAGTGGGTGGCCAGTTGGGCCAGCTGGCCCGGCCGGGCGGCATGGTGGCCTACTGGGCCGAGGCCTTGTATGGAGGGGGGTTTCTCTTTTCCCTTTTTGTTTGTTTGTTTTGTTTCGTTTTACTTTTCTTTTTATTTATTGCTTTGTTGTTTCCACCCACTATAAAATATCTAGACATTTTATAAAAATGTGTTTATTGCACCATATTTACATATGCAAAATATGGCACCTCCCGAACATTTTTGTTTTAACTTTTGAAAACTTTTATTGTTAACATTAATTTGAATTTGAATTTTGAAAAGGTTTCGAATCATCGCGAGGTTAACAACAGTAACCGTGGTGACGTGGCATCATTAGCGCGGGATTACTGTAGCTTAATTATCCGGGCGTCACACCGGGGCATCCCCAAGCTTTGGTTTTTTGGTGTACTTAGATTATCTTGGGGGTGCCATGGGCATCCCCAAGCTTAGGCTCTTGCCACTCCTTGTTCCATAATCCATCAAATCTTTTACCCAAAACTTGAAAACTTCACAACACAAAACTTAACAGAAAATCTCGTGAGCTCCGTTAGCGAAAGAAAACAAAACACCACTTCAAGGTACTGTAATGAACTCATTCTTTATTTATATTGGTGTTAAACCTAATGTATTCCAACTTCTCTATGGTTTATAAACTATTTTACTAGCCATAGATTCATCAAAATAAGCAAACAACACACGAAAAACAGAATCTGTCAAAAACAGAACCGTCTATAGTAATCTGTAACTAAAGCAAACTTCTGGAACTCAAAAAAATTAGCCAAAATAGAAAGACCTAGAAAATTTGTTTATTGATCAGCAGCAATTGGAATCAATATTTTATCACATTCTGGTGATTTTTAACAATTGTTTTCGTGAACAGAAAGTTTCTGGAATTTTCAGCAAGATCAAATAACTATCATCCAAGAAGATCCTATAGGTTTAACTTGGCACAAACACTAACTAAAACATAAAAACAAATCTAACCAGAGGCTAGATCAAAGATTTATTCCTAAACAGAAGCAAAAAGCAAAAAACTAAAAATAAAATTGGGTTGCCTACCAACAAGCGCTATCGTTTAACGCCTCTAGCTAGGCATAAAAGCAAGGATAGATCTAGGTATTGCCATCTTTGGTAGGCAATTCTTCAATAAGACACCTATCACCCTTAGGAGTTTCTTTCTTTCTATTAATTATCAAAATTCTAGGCACAAAATCAAGAAAATCATTTGCAACAAACGGTTCCTTAATGATTGCAAAGAGATTGGGATGAACACTTATTGATTTTAGATCCGCATTTTCCTTACTAGAGGATTCACCCTTATTTTTAGGAACATAAACAAGCTTGGCAATTTTAGTTCGAGGACTTGGAGTATTCTTTACGGAAGAAAAGGTGGTCCCCAAGTTGGTAATGATACCCTCAAGTTTATCGATTCTAGTGGAATCCTGATTTATTCTTTCATCAACTATGGGTTCCTTTTCCTTAATATTTTTCAAAGTGACTCCTACTTTAGATCCATATTGGGTAATTTGGTTGTGGATATTTTTATCCAAATTTTCAATTAACTCTACAGTAGCAACCTAATTTTCAATAATTTCAAGTCTTTGCATTACATGCTCCAAAGTTAACATAGTTCCATTAACCAAAAGAGGTGGTGAGCCAAACAAATCTAACATAGCATTATAAGAATCAAAAGTGTGGCTACCCAAGAAATTCCCTCCGGTAATGGTATCAAGAATATATCTGTACCAAGGAGTAGCGCCTACATAAAAATTGCGGGGAAGAATGGAAGTAGATTGCTTCCTGGTAGATCTATTTTGAGCATTGCAAATTCTATACCAAGCGTCTTTTAGATTTTCTCCCTCCCTTTGCTTAAAATTAAGAACTTCATTCTCGGGAGACAACGGAGAAGATAGAGGACTAGCCATAATGACAAGTCAAGCGAAATAGGCGAACGGAAAAGAGAGGGCGAATAAAATGGCAAGGGTGAAGTGGGGGAGAGGAAAACGAGAGGCAAATGGCAAATAATGTAATGCGGGAGATAAGAGTTTGTGATGGGTACTTGGTATGTTGACTTTTGCGTAGACTCCCCGACAACGGCGCCAGAAATCCTTCTTGCTACCTCTTGAGCACTGCGTTGGTTTTCCCTTGAAGAGGAAAGGGTGATGCAGTAAAGTAGCATAAGTATTTCCCTCAGTTTTTGAGAACCAAGGTATCAATCCAGTAGGAGACCACGCTCAAGTCCCTCGCACCTACACAAACAAATAAAAACCTCGCAACCAACGCAATAAAGGGGTTGTCAATCCCATCATGGTCACTTACGAAAGTGAGATCTGATAGATATGATAAGATAATATTTTTGGTATTTTTATGATAAAGATTGAAAGTAAAGATTGCAAAATAAATGGTGCCAGACATAACTTGTTGCAGGGAGATTAATATGATGGAAAATAGACCCCGGGGCCATAGGTTTCACTAGTGGCTTCTCTCAAGAGCATAAGTATTACGGTGGGTGAACAAATTACTATTGAGCAATTGATAGAATTGAGCATAGTTATGAGAATATCTAGGTATGATCATGTATATAGGCACCACGTCCGCGACAAGTAGACCGACTCCTGCCTGCATCTACTACTATTACTCCACACATCAACCGCTATCCAGCATGCATCTAGAGTATTAAGTTCAAAAGAACAGAGTAACGCTTTAAGTAAGATGGCATGATGTAGAGGGATAAAATCATGCAATATGATATAAACCTCATCGTGTTATCCTCGATGGCAACAATACAATACGTGCCTTGCTGCCCCTACTATCACTGGGAAAGGACACCGCAAGATTGAACCCAAAGCTAAGCACTTCTCCCATTGCAAGAAAGATCAATCTAGTAGGCCAAACCAAACTGATAATTCGAAGAGACTTGCAAAGATAACCAATCATACATAAAAGAATTCAGAGGAGATTTAAATATTGTTCATAGATAAACTTGATCATAAACCCACAATTCATCGGTTTCAACAAACACACCGCAAAAGAAGATTACATCGAATAGATCTCCACGAGAATCGTGGGGAACTTTGTATTGAGATCCAAAAAGAGAGAAGAAGCCATCTAGCTAATAATTATGGACCTGAAGGTCTGAGGTAAACTACTCACACATCATCGGAGAGGCTATGGTGTTGATGTAGAAGCCCTCCATGATCAATGCCCCCTCCGGCAGGACGCCGGAAAAGGCCCCAAGATGGGATCTCACGGGTACAGAAGGTTGCGGCGGTGGAATTAGGTTTTCGTGGATGCTTCTGTGTTTGGGGGTACGTAGGTATATATAGGAGGAAGAAGTACGTCGGTGGAGCAACGTGGGCCCCACGAGGGTGGAGGGCCTGCCCAGGGGGTAGGCGCGCCCCCCTACCTCGTGCCTTCCTGGTTGATGTCTTGACGTAGGGTCCAAGTCCTTTGGATCACGTTTGTTCCGAAAATCACGTTCCCAAAGGTTTCATTCCGTTTGGACTCCGTTTGATATTCTTTTTCTACGAAACTCTGAAATAGACAAAAAACGGCAATTTGGGCTAGGCCTCCGGTTAATAGGTTAGTCCCAAAAATAATATAAAAGTGTATAACAAAGCCCATTAATCATCCAAAACAGAATATAATATAGCATGAAGCAATCAAAAATTATAGATACGTTGGAGACGTATCATGGCCCTGCCAAGCAAATGGACAGTTCTTCCACTCCCAGTGCATACAATCTATGCTGCCAAGCATGCCTGGAAAGCCTCTAGCTGCATTGGTCGCCAACAATCTCTCTGTATCAGCGGCAGTTGACTGCCTCAAGTACTCCGGGCCAAACACCTCGATCACAGCCTGGCAGAACTTGTACATTGACATCAGACATGTTGTCTCACTCATACGCACATACTCATCCACTAGATCGCCTGGAATTCCATATGCAAGCATGCGGATGGCCGCGGTGCATTTCTGGTAAGAGGAGAATCCAAGCTTGCCAAGGGCATCCGTCTTGCACTCGAAGTATGGGTCATGAGCAACCACTCCCTCTCGGATACGATTGAACACATACCTTGCCATTCCAAAATGGCGACGGAATTTATCCGGCTTGAAGAGCGGGGTGTTGGAAAAGTAATCGACATAGAGCAGGACGTGGCCTCTCTCCCTGTTGCGGTTCAGGTTGGGAGCACAGCCAGGGACTGACCCCCTGTACCGAGGAAGCTGCCGTTGAATGTGGTCGTGAACGACCAGTGCGGCCACCACAATATCTTCATCATCCGACGACGAATCGTCCGATGAACAAATGAAGTGGTGGAAGAAAAACTCATCTCCACTGTCCATACCTTTGTGGGAAAAGTGTCGAACACCTTGCGGTCGTGGTGGCAAAGAGGCCGCGATGATCACCTCGACGCAGCAGGGGTGGTAGCCAGCCGGCTACTGGCCGCTCTGGAGCTCTCGTCGGAAGCTGCCGCGGCCACCGTGGTATGTCGCCGGCGGTCGTATCCCCTCTGCCACCGGCAACGACGGCGACGGCCAAACCTCCTCCGATCGACGGCCAAAACTATGGCGAAAGCGCGGGCGTGTTGGTGGCCCTGTCGAGACGTTGTTTGGTATGGACGGCCGTGGCCTGCGCAGTGATACGTCTCCAACGTATCTATAATTTTTGATTGTTCCATGCTATTATATATTCTGTTTTGGATGTTTAATGGGATTTATTATACACTTTTATATTATTTTTGGGACTAACCTACTAACCCAAGGCCCAGTGCAAATTGCTATTTTTTTTGCCTATTTCAGTGTTTCGCAGAAAAAGAATATCAAACGGAGTCCAAACGGAACGAAACCTTCGGGAGTGTGATTTTTGGAACAAACGTGATCCAGAGGACTTGGAATGGACATCAAGAAACGAACGAGGAGGCCACGAGGCAGGGAGGCGCGCCCCCACCCTCGTAGCTCCACCGACCTACTTCTTCCTCCTATATATACACATGTACCCTGAAACCATCGAGGAGCACCACGAAATCATATTCCCACCGCCGCAACCTTCTGTACCCGTGAGATCCCATCTTGAGGCCTTTTCCGGCGCTCCACCGAAGGGGGCATCGATCACGAAGGGCTTCTACATCAACACCATAGCCTCTCCGATGATGTGTGAGTAGTTTACCTCAGACCTTCGGGTCCATAGTTATTAGCTAGATGGCTTCTTCTCTCTCTTTGGATCTCAATACAAAGTTCTCCTCGATCTTCTTGGAGATCTATTCTATGTAACTCTTTTTGTGGTGTGTTTGTCGAGATCCGCTGAATTGTGGGTTTATGATCAAGATTATCTATGAACAATATTTGAATCTCCTCTGAATTATTTTATGTATGATTGGTTATCTTTGCAAGTCTCTTCGAATTATCAGTTTGGTTTGGCCTACTAGATTGATCTTTCTTGCAATGGGAGAAGTGCTTAGCTTTGGGTTCCATCATGCGGTGCTCGATCCCAGTGACAGAAGGGGAAATGACAGGTATTGTATTGTTGCCATCGAGGATAAAAACATGGGGTTTATATCATATTGCTTGAGTTTATCCCTCTACATCATGTCATCTTGCCTAATGCGTTACTCTGTTCTTATGAACTTAATACTCTAGATGCATTCTGGATAGCGGTCGATGTGTGGAGTAATAGTAGTATATGCAGGCAGGAGTCAGTCTACTTGTCGCGGACGTGATGCCTATATACATGATCATGCCTAGATATTCTCATAATTATGCACTTTTCTATCAATTGCTCGACAGTAATTTGTTCACCCACCGTAATACTTATGCTATCTTGAGAGAAGCCACTAGTGAAACCTATGGCCCCCGGGTCTATTCTCCATTATATTAATCTCCCGTCAACTAGCTATTTCCGTCACTGTTTATTTTGCAATTTTACTTTTCAATCTTTATCATAAAAATACCAAAAATATTATATTAACATCTCTATCAGATCTCACGTTTGCAAGTGGCCGTGAAGGGATTGACAACCCCTTTATCGCGTTGGTTGCAAGGTTCTTATTTGTTTGTGTAGGTATGAGGGACTTGCGTGTGGCCTCCTACTGGATTGATACCTTGGTTCTCAAAAACTGAGGGAAATACTTACGCTACTTTGCTGCATCACCCTTTCCTCTTCAAGGGAAAACCAACGCATGCTCAAGAGGTAGCAAGAAGGATTTCTAGTGCCGTTGCCGGGGAGATCTACGCCAAGTCAAGTCAAGCCAAGACACACCAAGTACCCATCACAAACTCTTATCCCTCGCATTACATTATTTGCCATTTGCCTCTCGTTTTCCTCTCCCCCACTTCACCCTTGCCGTTTTCTTCGCCCCTCTTCCGTCCGTCCTTCTATTTGCTCGTGTTAGCATGTGCCTTCTATCTGCTTGCATCTTCGCTTGCTAAAAATCTATTGTTATGGATCCACTTAAAGTGTTCTACTTGGATCATCTTCGATCCTTATGCGCTCGTGCTGAAACCCCAACTAGCCTAGTTGATGGGAAATCTTTAGATGAGCATGCTCATTTTGTGTGTCACTGTTTGTCTGAAAAAGGGAAACTCTTATGGGATCAAATAAACAGATTGCTATGTTATGCTTGGAATCTTTGTGAAATTTGTGATTTTACTTGTTGCTCTAAGAACCCTAAAAAACACCTATGTGAGTTTAATGATAATGAAATCTTATCTTCTTATGCAAAGGGTGTTTATAGTTACTATGATATCAAACAAATTGCAGAATTTGTTGCTTTTAAGGGTGCTTATGAAGTTGCTTATTTGATTGAAAAGTATGATATTACTCTCTACGAATCTGAAAATTTTGACATACTTAAATATTGCTATGAAAACTATGCTCATAATGTCTATGTCAAAGAATTTATTGAGAGAATGACCATTTCTTTGGAAGAAAATAATGATATGCACGAATCTATAGATAATTATGATTCCGATGATTTGATTGAAATATCCCTCGATGAACATGATGCTTGCTATTCTTATTGCCATGATGCCAATATTTACGGAGATGAATTTGCTATAGTTCCTTATGTTAAACATGAGATTATTGCTATTGCACCCATACTTGATAGTTCCTTCGATAAAAAGCATGATTGCAATGATTTTACTATAAATTCTCTTGATGTCAATTGTGCTAATAATATGCAAAACCCTAAGCTTGGGGATGCTAGTTTTGCTATATCTACTACTTGTTGCAATGATCATGATTGGGGTGATTCTTCTTATGATCTTGAAAATTTATTTAATCCCCATGATGAATATGAGATTGATAATAGTAATATTGAAAGTGGGTTTGGAAGAGTGTCAACTTTAGAGCCCACACATTTGGAGAATGTTCAATCTTATGGTATTTTTGATAAAGGTGGGTTTGGAGAGGTCATGACTTTAGTTAATGATAATCCCACTATTTGGAAGAGCGTCAACTTTGCATGCATGTGGATCGTGTTGAGAATATGTTATGTGATAGCTATTTTGTTGAATTTTCCTATGATCCTACATTTAATTATTATGAGAGAGGAATATATGGTTGTAGAAATTTTCATGTTACTAAATTACCTCTCGTTATATTGAGATTGCTATTGTTTCTTTCCGCTTCCTTGCATATGCTAGTTTTTGCTTGCCTTGATAATTTGTTTGCCTATAAGATGCCTATGCATAGGAAGTATGTTAGACTTAGATGTGTTTGTCACGTGTTTTATTATGCTCTCTTTGTGCTTCAATTCTTATCTTTCGTGTGAGCATCGTTGAAATCTTATGCCTAGCTAAGGGCGTTAAACGATATCGCGTGTTGGGAGGCAACCCAATTTTATTTTTGTTCCTTGATTTTTGGTTCTGTTTAGTAATAAATATTTGATCTAGCCTCTGGTTAGATGTGTTTTTATGTTTTAATTAGTTTTTGTGCCAAGTAAGACCTATAGGATCTTCTTGATGATAGTTATTTGATCTTGCTGAAAAAAATCAGAAACTTTCTGCTCACGAAAACAATAGTTAAAAATCACCAGAACAAGATAAAATACTGATTCCAATTGAATTAGATCAATAAACAAATTATCTACGTCGTCCTATTTTGGTAGATTTTTCTGAGTTACAGAAGTTTGCGTTAGATACAGATTATTACAGACTGTTCTGTTTTTGACAGATTCTGTTTTCCGTGTGTTGTTTGCTTATTTTGATGAATCTATGGCTAGTATCGGAGGTTATGAACCATAGAGAAGTTGGGATACAGTAGGTTTAACACCAATACATATAAATAATGAGTTCATTACAGTACCTTGAAGTGGTGTTTTGTTTTCTTCCGCTAACGGAGCTCATGAGATTTTCTGTTAAGTTTTGTGTTGTGAAGTTTTCAAGTTTTGGGTAAAGATTTGATGGATTATAGAACAAGGAGTAGCAAGAGCCTAAGCTTGGGGATGCCCAAGGCATCCCAAGGTAAAATTCAAGGATAAGCAAAAGCCTAAGCTTGGGGATGCCCCGGAAGGCATCCCCTCTTTTGTCTTCGTCCAACGGTAACTTTACTTGATGCTATATTTTTATGCACCACATGATATGTGTTTTGCTTGGAGCGTCTTGTATGATTTGAATCTTTGATTTTTAGTTTACCACAATCATCCTTGCTGTACACACCTTTTGGGAGAGACACACATGAATCGGAATTTATTAGAATACTCTATGTGCTTCACTTATATCTTTTGAGCTAGATAAATTTTGCTCTAGTGCCTCACTTATATCTTTTAGAGCACGGTGGTGGTTTTATTTTATAGAAATTGTTGATCTCTCATGCTTCACTTATATTATTTTGAGAGTCCTTTAGAACAGCATGGTAATTTGCCTTGGGTATAAAATAGTCCTAATATGATAGGCATCCAAGATTGGTGTTATAAATTTTTTTATATAAGTGTATTGAATACTAAGAGAAGTTTGATGCTTGATGATTGTTTTGAGATATGGAGATAGTGATATTAAAGTTGTGCTAGTTGAGTAGTTGTGAATTTTAGAAATACTTGTGTTGAAGTTTGCAAGTCCCGTAGCATGCACATATGGTAAACGTTGTGTAACAAATTTGAAACATGAGGTGTTCTTTCATTGTCATCCTTATGAGTGGCGGTCGGGGACGAGCGATGGTCTTTTCCTACCAATCTATCCCCCTAGGAGCATGCGCGTAGTGCTTGGCTTTTGATGACTTGTAGATTTTTGCAATAAGAAAAAAGTTCATTTTACTACCCGGAACAAAGTGGGTGGTTCACATAACCCCCTGAACTCTTTTTTTGCTCTCTTGACCCCCTGAACTATACAATACAGTTCAAAAATCATCCTGAGTGGGTTTACTTACGCGGTTTGTTGACATGGACGAGGTCAAAGCGGTATTTGACCGGTAGGGCCCCCTCGTCAGTCTCAAGCCATGTCTCCTCCTGTACGTCGAGAGCGCCGCCGCCTCAATCTCTTCCTCAGGCGACCCCCGCTTCTCCTCCTCTGCTTCCCGGGCATCGTGGTGCTCCCCTGAAGCTAAGCAACCCGTCGATTTGGAGCTGCGTGTCCTCGCGGACCTCTCTCCACTTGGCCAAGTTCCGCCAGCCGTTGCTGTCGTCGATCTCGGTGCGCACGAGCTCCTCTGGCCTCACGACTATTCCAACAAAGCAGACGACGAGGAGGGATAAGGTACCCACCGATTTTCCTTCCTGCCTACCCCTCTCTCCCGTGGCCATTCCCATCTATTTCCCTCTATCTTGAACCGCTGAGAGCACCATGGGCGTCGGCGTCATCTTCGTGGCCAATGGCCACCACTCGCCAAACCAACGCGCCATAGAGCTCCGCCTCGTCTCCATCGATAGCCCAGGTGAAGGAATAGGCCCCTGCTGCCCCAAGCCGAGCAAATCGGGTCGTCTTCCCCGACTACGACCACCAGGCGCCATCGCCAAATTCGTTGTCTGTTGTGCTTCCCAATCCTCTTAGTCTGCACCGGAAGAACCGATGTGAGATGATGATCAGTCCCCATGTTCTCTTTTACTCGATATCGCGTCGCAGCTACTGCCCTCGCAAGTTTCAGCACTGCCGGCCGCCATTGAGTGCGCCCACGAGGTCGGGGGATGGGGGCAACGTTAGAGAGGATGGGAGGGAAGGCAAGGCTAGGGTGGCGACACAACGAGTCGATTAGGAACGCACGGCAGAGGTATGTGGCGATGGGGCTGCCGGCGAGGGCATCGCGGCGGCAGCGATGAACCACTGGACGAGGAGACCCAATGGTCAAATACCGCTTTGACTACCTCCGCGTCATCAAACTAAATGAGCAAACCCACCTAACATAATTTATGAACGGTATTGGATAATTCAGGGGGTTAAGAGAGCAGGAAAATAGTTCAGGGGATTATGTGAACCAGCAACTTTGTTCAGGGGAGTAAAATGGACTTTTTTCTTGCAATAAGTATGTGAGTTCTTTATGACTAATGTTGAGTCCATGGATTATACGCACTCTCAACCTTCCATCATTGCTAGCCTCTTCGGTACCGTGCATTTCCCTTTCTCACCTTGAGAGTTGGTGCAAACATCGCTGCTGCATCCAAACCCCGTGATACGATACGCTCTATCACACATAAACCTCCTTATATCTTCCTCAAAATAGCCACCATACCTACCTATTATGGCATTTCCATAGCCATTCCGAGATATATTGCCATGCAACTTTCCACCGTTCCATTTATTATGACGCGTTTCATCATTGTCATATTGCCTTGCGTGATCATGTAGTTGACATCGTATTTGTGGCAAATCCACCATGCATATTATTTCATACATGTCACTCTTGATTCATTGCCCATCCCGGTACACCGCCGGCGGCATTCATATAGAGTCATATTTTGTTCTAGTATCGAGTTGTAATAATTGAGTTGTAAATAAATAGAAGTGTGATGATCATCATTAATAGAGCATTGTCCCAAAAAAAGAAAAAAGAAGAAGAGAAAGGCCAAATAAAAAAAGAAAGGCAAAAAAAAGAAATAAATAGGGACAATGCTACTATCCTTTTTCCACATTTGTGCTTCAAAGTAGCACCATGATCTTTATGATAGAGAGTCCCTTGTTTTATCATTTTCATATACTAGTGGGAATTTTCCATTATAGAACTTGGCTTGTATATTCCAACAATAGGCTTCCTCAAATGCCGTAGGTCTTCGTGAGCAAGCAAGTTGGATGCACACCCACTTAGTTTCTTTTGTTGATCTTTCATACATTTATAGCTCTAGTGCATCCGTTGCATGGCAATCCCTACTCCTTGCATTGACATCAATTGATGGGCATCTCCCTAGCCCATTGATTAGCCTCGTCAGTGTGAGACTTTCTCCTTTTTTGTCTTCTCCACATAACCCCCATCATTATTATTCTATTCCACCCATAGTGCTATATCTATGGCTCACGCTCATGTATTGCGTGAAAGTTGAAAAAAGTTTGAGATTACTAAAGTATGAAACAATTGCTTGGCTTGTCATCAGGGTTGTGCATGATGAGAGCATTTTTGTGTGACGAAAATGGAGCATGACCAAACTATATGATTTTGTAGGGATGAACTTTCTTTGGCCATGTTATTTTGAGAAGACATGATCGCTTAGTTAGTATGCTTGAAGTATTATTATTTTTATGTCAATATTAAACTTTCATCTTGAATCTTTCGGATCTGAACATTCATACCACAATAAAGGAAACTACATTGAGAAATATGCTAGGTAGCATTCCACATCAAAAATTCTGTTTTTATCATTTACCTACTCGAGGACGAGCAGGAATTAAGCTTGGGGATGCTTGATACGTCTCCAACATATCTATAATTTTTGATTGTTCCATGCTATTATATATTCTGTTTTGGATGTTTAATGGGATTTATTATACACTTTTATATTATTTTTGGGACTAACCTACTAACCCAAGGCCCAGTGCAAATTGCTGTTTTTTTTGCCTATTTTAGTGTTTCGCAGAAAAAGAATATCAAACGGAGTCAAACGGAATGAAACCTTCAGGAGCGTGATTTTTGGAACAAACGTGATCCAGAGGACTTGGAGTGGACGTCAAGAAACGAACGAGGAGGCCACGAGGCAGGGAGGCGCGCCCCCACCCTCGTAGCTCCACCGACCTACTTCTTCCTCCTATATATACACATGTACCCCGAAACCATCGAGGAGCACAACGAAACCCTATTCCCACCGCCGCAACCTTCTGTACCCGTGAGATCCCATCTTGGGCCATTTTCCGGCGCTCCGCCGGAGGGGGCATCGATCACGGAGGGCTTCTACATCAACACTATAGCCTCTCTGATGATGTGTGAGTAGTTTACCTCAGACCTTCGGGTCCATAGTTATTAGCTAGATGGCTTCTTCTCTCTCTTTGGATCTCAATACAAAGTTCTCCTCGATCTTCTTGGAGATCTATTCGATGTAACTCTTTTGCGGTGTGTTTGTCGAGATCCGATGAATTGTGGGTTTATGATCAAGATTA
Organism: Triticum aestivum; assembly: GCF_018294505.1. NCBI lineage: Eukaryota > Viridiplantae > Streptophyta > Magnoliopsida > Poales > Poaceae > Triticum > Triticum aestivum. The sequence continues at coordinate 449,598,930 of NC_057805.1, read as the reverse complement.
TCGATGAACAATATTTGAATCTCCTCTGAATTCTTTTATGTATGATTGGTTATCTTTGCAAGTCTCTTCGAATTATCAGTTTGGTTTGGCCTACTAGATTGATCTTTCTTGCAATGGGAAAAGTGCTTAGCTTTGGGTTCAATCATGCGGTGCTCGATCCCAGTGACAGAAGGGGAAACGACACGTATTGTATTGTTGCCATCGAGGATAAAAAGATGGGGTTTATATCATATTGCTTGAGTTTATCCCTCTACATCATGTCATCTTGCCTAATGCGTTACTCTGTTCTTATGAACTTAATACTCTAGATGCATGCTGGATAGCGGTCAATGCATGGAGTAATAGTAGTAGATGCAGGTAGGAGTCGGTCTACTTGTCGCGGACGTGATGCCTATATACATGATCATGCCTTGATATTCTCATAATCATGCACTTTTCTATCAATTGCTCGACAGTAATTTGTTCACCCACCGTAATACTTATGCTATCTTGAGAGAAGCCACTAGTGAAACCTATGGCCCACGGGTCTATTTTCCATTATATTAATCTCCCGTCAACTAGCTATTTCCGTCACCGTTTATTTTGCAATCTTTACTTTTCAATCTTTATCATAAAAATACCAAAAATATTATCTTATCATCTCTATCAGATCTCACTTTTGCAAGTGGCCGTGAAGGGATTGACAACCCCTTTATCGTGTTGGTTGCAAGGTTCTTATTTGTTTGTGTAGGTACGAGGGACTTGCGTGTGGCCTCCTACTGGATTGATACCTTGGTTCTCAAAAACTGAGGGAAATACTTACACTACTTTGCTGCATCACCCTTTCCTCTTCAAGGGAAAACCAACGCATGCTCAAGAGGTAGCATGCAGTGAGGAGGTGGCCGGAGAATAGCGGTGGCGCCGGCGGGGGGCGGGGCGGGGAGAGGGGGTGGAGGCGTTGGAAGCGAAGGGACTGCTAGTGTCCCCGACAGGCGGGCCACGGGAGGACAAGGGCGTGCGGCAAGCCCGTCCGCGCGATGTCCGTTTGACCCCAAACTCGGCGCAAGTTTGGGCCGGGGATGGGTCAAAAACGGACGGAATCCGAACATTTGTCCGTTTGGGGCCGCGCATTGGGCCGCGCTATTCGTCCGTTCTACCCCAAACGGATGCACCTGGACAAGATGGGGTCGCGCGGTGGAGTTGCCCTAAGGCAAGGTGACCCTTTCTCCCCACTTCTATATGTTATGGTTGCTGAACTACTTCAAAAGCTTGTAAATGAGGCATGGTCTCTGGGGGAATTATCTCAACCTATACAGATCAACAACACCAGAAACTACCCTATTATCCAATATGCAGATGATACCCTCATTATATTGCCTCCTGAACCTGAGCAATTGACCAAAATTATGGATATTTTGAAAACTTTCACTGAATTTACTGGTTTAATGGTCAACTACAGTAAATGATCTCTGGTGCCAATCAATATTTCTGAAAGTAGAGCACTTGAACTGGCTAACATTTTTGGTTGCAAAAAAGAAACTATGCCCTTCACATACCTTGGACTACCTATGTGATCAACCAGACCTAAAGTAGATGAGCTTATGCCAATGGTCTCCAGACTAGACAAGAGGTTATCTGGCATTGCAAATCTAATGACCTATTCTAGCAGATTAACACACTGGAAAGCTGTGGTATCTGCTCTACCAGTATTTGCAATGTGCTCCATTAGAGTGCCTTTCACTATATTGGATCATTTTGAAAATTCTGGCAGAAGTTTCTTATGGTATGGCAAGAAGATCAATAAACAAGGAAATTGTCTGGTTAAGTGGGATACTGTTTGTCTTCCCAAGAAAGCAGGGGGTCTTGGAATTCTTGATCTGAGAATGCAGAACAGAGCACTGCTTACCAAATACCTATACAAATTTTTCAACAAGCAGGACATACCTTGGGTAGAATTGATTTGGAACACCTACTACAATGTTGGCACAATACCCTCATTTCCTACAAGAGTTGGATCCTTTTGGTGGAGGGATTGCTGTTCCTTACTGCAAGATTTCAAACAGATGACCACATGTATCCCATCAGCAGGTAACACTGTCAAGCTCTGGCATGATAAATAGAATGATGATACTCTACAAAACAGATTCCCTCAACTATACTCATTTGCTAAAGATAATGATTGCACAATTGCCACAACTTCACTGACATGTTTCATCTGCCATGTCATCTCTGGCTGTTCAGCAAAGTTCAGCAATGATAGAAATCATAAATAACACCCACCATGATAGTGGCATCAAAGGTTGTTGGCAATTCATATGGAAAGGAACCAAGTACTCCAACAAGAAGATATACTTGCATCTTATTGGAAATCTCCCAAATGCAGCAGCCCCCTTCCAGTGGATATGGAAATCTTGCAGCCTACCCAAAAAAAATTCTTCTTCTAGCTCTTGCTTCTTGACAGGCTAAACACCAGAGACTTGTTGATCAGGAAAAAATTCCACATTGAGAGTAAAAGGTGCATTCTATGTGATGATGAGCCTAATGAATACTTGCAACACTTATTCTTTGAATGTGATTTCAGAAAAAAAAGTTGGATTGCTCTGGGTATGGAATGGAACACAAATCTAAATACCATGGAGATGCTTGAAGATGGGATGATCAGAAATCACTGCAAGGGTTTCAAAGAGAGACTAATTGCAGGATGTTGGAGCATATGGAAGCACAGAAATGGCATCATCTTTGACAATAATGACAGGAACTTACATCACTGCATATTTAGTTTTAAAGAGCGTTATAGCACCATCATCAAAAAAGCAAGGCCTAGTTTAAAGGAAGGGATGCAATTATGGTTAGATTCTTTGTAAACTGTAACACCCCCATATAACACCATTGGACATGCCTCATGTAACACTACCATTGGTTAATGAAAAATAGAGTTACAGTGGGGATTTTTCCCTGCTGTATTTGTTAAAAAAAAGTGCACAAACAATAAACTTTCTCACATACCCTAAATTTTTCTTTTTTCTAAGAGCTGCCCAGATGTCCAAATGTGCTAAAATTTGGCACAACCATCACACACTCAAGGATCTTTTGTCGGAATTTTTTTGGAACCTTTTGATTTTTTACCATTTTTAATGAATTTACTATTCACTCATGGGCTCATCCCAAAACACCGTGTCTAGTGGGGATGAACTATTTAGGTATGTAGGATTCCTCTAACTTCCTCAACGTTTTATTTAGATGGATTATCCAATGAAATTTCTATTGGTTGCATTTAAAAAAATTGTATTAATTAAAAGAGTAAACATTGTTCTTACAATCTCATGAGGCAAGACTCGACACGCAGGTCGACACTATACCTTACATAGCCCTACCACATAACTCTCGTCATCCAATATGGGCAAGCCTATGGGCTAAACCACTACCCTTTACTAGTAGACTGCCCGTGCGTTTCCACGGGCCAAGAAATAAATTTATAACCAATGCTCATTTTCCTCCCTATGAACAAGCATATTGCATGGAATGTTCAACCACAACACAAATGCAAGCACCATCTTCTCTCTATTCTTACAAACAACAAGCACCCCTCTAGCCGGTCTTTCTTACTGAACTTGCCGTCCGTCATCTTCTTTGTCCATACATCATTCATCATCTCAATCTATTGCCCCTTGACTCTGCATGTAGCTTCCATGTCATTATTTTGTTGTCTCGAAAGGTTAAAAAACAACCCGACCACATCACCTTCCCAATTTATTCCTAATCCAAGGAAGCTAAATCTAGTTGAATGCGTGTGTGTTGCCCTGAAACAACAAACTTATCTATGGAAATATGTAAAAATATTATTACATGCAATGTGTACATCCCATGCTTATGACTATGTTGTCACAAGTACTTCTTGTCTATCTCTTGCTTTCCTCTAAATATGTTTCTCCAAGCATGCATTTCAATTTCCACCTTCACCAACATATCTACTTTCATGTGCTCCTTCAAATCCACAAATATGTCTTATTCTCCCTCCTCCATGAGATTCTCTTTGCAATGTTGTGTTGCACATGTGTTCTTTGAAAACAAGGCAAGTGAATCACATCGTCAACATTAGTCACCTATATTGGGCACACGGGAAGAAGGTGCAATCGGCTTCTCCAACCAGATTTGATTCTGTCTATGTGTTACTTTTCTATATTGACAAGTTCAGTCTCCGAAGTGAATTTTAAGTTTCCTCCTGTTCAACGCAAGTACTAAAATTGAGATTCAGAACTTTAAGACGTACATATTTTTTTGCACAAATCCTCTTGACAAATCAATGAGCTTCAAATTTTTCGTCGGCAGAATCATCTGAGTGCAGTGTACTGCAATGCACGAGCAATACTATCTATCATCAATCTGACAAAATTATCCTAACAAGGGGTAATTGCATTCTCATGGATGCTTTATAGTACTCGAAGAGTTTGTGCCCAACCCTGCTTGTCATATTATTTTCCTTGAATAGAGCATCATGTTCAAGCTATGAATGGGGCCTTCGATCTGACAAAAAGAAATTACACGTCTCGTTTGGAAGACCTGTTCTTCGAATGCACATGCCTCCCGGATCGATGTATGGCCACAGTCGCTTGCCACACTTCGAACACCTCAAAGATGCCTAGAGTGCCTTCTCCTCGTGCCACCGTTCATGGGATGTTGCACTTTATGGCTGAGTGGTCGGCGCGATCTTGTGGTGCATATGGAAGTCTCAGAACAGCATGGTCTTTGACTCTGTGCGTTCCACCGAAGTTAAGTTGCATCAGACGATAGTTGACCACCTACGTCTTCAGTGGTTAGAACCCCCCATCGTGTTGATCTGTCCACCCTAAACCTCTGTGTGATTCTCTTGCTTGAACCTGATGTGTGATCCCCGGCTGCAATCCCTTGTAAATCAACCTGTAACCATGTCAAAAATAAAATGTTCATACAATTTTAGGTGGGCGATCACCCTTTGTTGCATACCCAAAAGAATGTGTGCCACTAAATCTACGAGAATGTCAGGTATATGTGCTAGCATGCAAGATAAGAGGAATGGAGAGAAGTTTCGTACAAATACTACAAACCATGATTTCTTTTGAGGAATTGGCAGCATGTACTGCCTATATATTAAGGAGGAGTAAATGAAAGTACAAAAGTTGCATTATGTAGCCGGTTTTTAAGGTGTCCCCCACCAAAACATAGTCGACACTACCCTTTATTTCTACTTTGCAAACTCTAACTTCTTTGCTTCCTTGTTTGATGGGGTGAATCTCCTTTGCAATTGCTCCAACTTCTGATCTGCCAATACAGGTGGGGTCAAATACCTTTGCCACAGAGCTGCAGTCCGTTTCAGTGATCAGGGGAAGATCACCGCCTGACATAGCCATTCGTAATCCTTCTAGACAAGCAATGGCTTCTGCAAACTTCACTCGCGTGCACCGCGTGCACTCGCCACCGTGAAGTAGCCCCGCGCTCCACCACTGCTTGCCTCCAAGAAACGACCGCCATCGTCGACCTTGGCCCAAACCAATTCAGGCTTTTCCCAACCATTCTCTTTATTACTGTTCTTATCATGCTTTTGGTGTGCGTTAAGAGCATCTCAAGCCGCGCCCCCAACAAAGCCCCCAAGGCGATTTTTCGGCCGCCGGAGCCGAAAAATTGGCCCAGTCGCGCCCCCGAAGGCCCTTTTTTCGCCGGCTCGGGCCAAAATTGGCGCCGGCGGACCCAGGCCGAACCCGCGCGCTGGGGGGCGCTTGGGGGCGCCGGCCGAATTGTTTTTGGCGCAAAAATTGGCGGGCCCTCCTTGGCAGCGACTCGGCTCTTCTCGTCGCTTCGTCGTCCTCATCGCCTCGGTTCCCACGGCGGAATCAATGCCAAAGCTGCCGCGCCGGTCAGCCTCCTCCATTGATGCCTCACGGGCGGCGCAGTGAAGACGGGACGACGCGCGCCCTCGCCCGCCACGCGTACACACGGCGGCCACGCGAGCGCCGCCTATATAAGCCGACCCCTCCTGCACCGGTGACGCACAGACTCTCCACCGCCGACACCCCGTTCCTCCCTCTCTTCTCGCCGTTTCCAGTTCACCCAACGGTCGAGCGCTTTCCAGGCGACGGCGCGGCGGCGAACGGCTTCGGCCGCCGCCACCTTCACGAGGACGAAGCTTGGCTTCTCTATGAGGCCGAGTACCCGGTCCCGCCGGACATGCAGGTTCCCGGGGCGTGGAGGATCAGCGCCGGCGGGGTCCCGTTGCAAATTTTTTTGATTCTTTTTTTTTTTTTTTGATTTTCAAATTTCTGAATTATTTTTAACCTCTAATCTCTAATCACCACCCCTCACACTGCTCAATTTATCCTCTAATCTCTAATCACCCCTCATCATTCCAAATCATCTAACTTCCCGGACGGTCACCCATCCTCTCACTACTCCAGCCTGAGCACGCTTAACTTCCGGGTTCTATTCTCCCTCGTTTCCAAGTCTGCACTTGTTATTTTCCTGACAATAGTAAGATGTCAATTCTATTAACCCTCAGGAATTTAGCTTGAGCATGAAGTGACACATTTCACTGTTTGAGTTTGAAACTATTGTTTTAAAAAACAATAATAATTATTTAGTAACACTAATATTTCTGGAATAATTAGTTTGACCATTGTTTGACCACTGTTTGACCACAGTTTGACCAGATTTGACCAAAATTCAAAAAAACTGAAATAATTATTTAGTAACACTAATATTCTAGAATAATTAGTTTGACCATTGTTTGACCACAATTTGAATTTTTTTGAATTTTTTTGCCTCTCTAGATCTTAAAAGCCCCGTATCTTTTTTTCTGTTAGGTTTTTGAGGATTTTGAAAATGTTTAACGGGGTTCCCCCAGTTAAATTCGGATGTAAGTTTTCGAGTAGATGATTTTTCATATGAAAAACTTTTTCATCCGAGTTCGTATGCAAAAGTTATGCCCATTTTAAGAAATTCCAGAGAGATTTTGCAAATAAAGTCGAAATTCATATTTGTTAATTTTCCCAACAACTAGACCACATATCACATGGGAAACTTATTTTATTTTATTTTTTTGACATTTCCATCATTTTCTTTTATTTTTTCTAAAACTAAAAAGGCGGTCAGGGGGTAGAGTTTGATGGGCCCTTTAGTACCGGTTCGTGCCATGAACCGGTAGTAATGCCTCAAAGCCCATTAGTACCGGTTGGTGGCACCAACCGGGACTAAAGGTTAGTCCTTTAGTCCCGGTTGGTGCCACCAACCGGTACTAATGGGCATCGCACCCTTTAGTCCCGGTTCGTGGCACCAACCGGGACTAAAGGGCCCAGGTGAACCGGGACTAATGCCTTAGCCGCACGAACCGGGACCAATGCTCACATTAGTCCCGGGTCGTGACTGAACCAGGACTAATGTGAATATTGCCCTGTGACGAAAGCCCTGTTTTGTACTAGTGCACCTCTGCCCGGCTCGTCAGGCCGAAGGTGGAGCCCGGCCTCCCAGCGGAGTATGAGGCCATAGTACGGCGCGGCTTCTCCGACGAGGCCGCCCTAAAGTGGGCGCGGGACGACTACCTCCGCGACGAGATGGTCCGTCAGCGCCGAGCACTGCAGGAGATAGCCGCCAGCCAGCATGGGCGCGAGGACGAGAACGGCGTGGTGATCCTCGACAGCGACGAGGACAAGGTCGCCCCCGGACCGTCCAACCCGCCGCGTCAACCTGGGGAGGGGTGCAGTAGGGACGGCGGCCGCGGAGGAGGCGGCGACGACGACGACGACGGCGGCGGCGACTACGCGCAGTTCTACAGGCTTCTCGGCATGTAGAGCTTCAAGGGCGGCGGGCGGCGGGGAACGGCGAGGGCGAGGGCGGGTCTAGTAGTGTTTTTTTCTTCTTTTGTAAAATATTTGTCTTATGTTATGAACTCGCCGAAGTTTGGTTGAATTTGCGCCTTGTTTGTGCGAATGTGGGGCCGGATTTTGTTTGAAAAAAACGTGGGCGCCGCGACTGAGGAGCATCACGTCCCCAGCACATGGTTAGCGCCGGTACGCCCCCCGACGGCGATTTTTAACGCCTCCTAAGGGACCAACGGCTGGAGATGCTCTAAGAAACACCGTTGGAAACGCCGTAAGGTGCACAGTATCCACACTTGTGTTACAGCCCGCAAAATATATACAGCATGGTCCATCCCGTACTGCAGACTTCGATTCCATTTATATTCCAGCAGCTGGCAGCATATGAAGCTGTCCTCATCCAAACGGAAAGTGGGTCGGCGCATCCCGTGCACCGCTGGAGGTGCCAAGCAAGTACTGAGTGAAACGAAAACGAAAGCAGCTGAACAAGAAAACAGCCGTCGTTCTCGGACCCATCCGGCGCCTAACTACACGTACTACTCGGCGGCTTTTTTTTGGCAAACGGTCTGGCCGAAGCTAATCTCCCATGCCAAACTTGTTCTGCTCGATCGCTCGCTCGGGGTTGGTTGAGGGCATGCAGATGCACTGCACGCGCGTTACGTACGTAGGAGTAAATGCAGCCAACGACCGACGGAGCCGGCAACTAACCACCCGCTCCCAGCAAATCATGGGAGGAATTTCGGGGAGGCGACCGGCCACTGCCAAGTCCCATGCATGCATCCTCCACGCTTCACGGATCCCGTATACTAGTACTAGCTTCTCTCTAGTTCCTGGCGCTTGAGGACAAGCTTCGTCCCTCTTCAATCGCAGCGAGCAGGGCACCGGACGGGCGACGTGCCGTCTGGGCATTATTATGGAGGTGCACTGCTTCTCCTAAGGTGCGTGTGTTTGCATGGCGTTTGGCTACTAATTCCCTTGCCACATGGTCTAATAAATTCAGTCGACACATGAAGGTTACTGATATATGCCCATTATATGGTCTAGAGCGCGAGGACACTTTTCATGTGTTTTGCAGGTGCCCTCGGGCGGTGCATTTGTGGCGGACTATTGCGGAGGTGTGGAGTATACCGGACATCGAGTCAGTCCGTAACACCGGCCCGGAGTGGCTCCTGAACCTAATTGCAGAAAGTAATGAAGGGGACCGGCTGCGCCTGATTATGCTGCTGTGGAGATGTTGGCATGTGCGCAACGAGATCACTCATGACAAACCGGCGCCGCCTGTGGAGGTATCTCATCGCTTTTTGCAGAGCTACGTAACCTCACTGCTCGGGATCCAGCAGCATCCGCAGGGAGATTGGGACAAAGGGAAGATGACCATCCAACAAGAAGGTGCAGAAAAGCCTATATCGCATGTGGGAGGTGTGCCACGAACAGCCCACAAATGGAGTCCCCCACCCGCCAACTGGACGAAGCTGAATGTCGACGGCTCCTTTTCCCATGATGACGGAAGGGCCGGGACGGGAATGGTGCTCCGTGACCAGGAAGGGGCCATTATTTTCTCCGCGTGTCGCTCGCTATGGTCTTGCCCGGACCCTCTACATGCTGAGCTAGCTGGGTGCATGGAGGGCATAGCTTTGGCCCTCCAATGGACGGAGCTGCCGTTTATCGTCGAGTGCGATAGTCTGCGGGCAGTGCAACTGATCAATGCCTCAGGACAAGACCGGTCGCAGTACGCCATGGTGGTCTCGGAAGTGAAGCATCTTATGAGTGAAAGGGAGTGTCATGTTATTCATATTTCTCGAGAGCAGAATAATGTAAGCCATACGTTGGCGAACTTCGGAAGGACGGAAGACCGTACTGTGGTCTGGCTCCGCTCCGGCCCGGACAATATCCCTAGCTTGTGTAGGGAGGACCTTCTTGGCTCTTGAGTAATACAAATCCCCTTTACCCCGCAAAAAAAAAAGCTTCTCTCTAGTTCATCAGCTAGCTTAGGGTCTGTTTGGTTTCAATAAGTCAGGTGACTTAAAACCAGTGACTTATAAGTCACGCCTGTTTGGTTGTCACCTGACTTATAAGTCACTTGACCACATCTTTTCATCCTGTTTTTTTATGTAAAGGTGGTGGGACCCACGTAAAAGAGGGTGACTTATAAGTTTTAAGTTGGGTGGAGCAACTTATGACTTATAAGTTGGGGTGATTTATAAGTTGGAACTGTTTGGCAAAATAAGTCACTTTTTTCACTTTTTAACTTATAAGTTGGTGACTTATTTGGAGCCCTTAGCTGCGCTCAAGCGAGGTATAGTAGTACTATCAAGCTATACGCCATGTTTGCGTGCGTGGCGATCGAGCGATGGGCAGCGGCATGGCGCCGGCAGGTCACACGACACGTGCCGTGTCGGCGTATGGCACGGCAACCGTCGTGTTTTGCCCATGCGCGGGCCAGATGCATCTCTCGTCCGTATGTGCGTACTCGCCGACCATCTGACACCAAGACTACCTCTGGACCGAGTGATTCCGGTGCAGTTTTCGTCCATGGCCTGGCCTGGACCTGCAGAAAAATGTCGTTTAGAGTCGTGATGGCTACAGTATTTTTTACGGATCTGCCAAAAATAAGTCGACTGAGACTAGTCTCTGTCGACTGGCCAGCCGTCCGATCTGTGTTGGCGTGAAGATTCGCGCTGAGGCGCTTTGTCCCTCTTTTTGGCCCGTGTAAGGCGCAGACCGGCCCGTTTCATGTTTTACGTCGAAGCTTGGCCGCGCGTGAGCGTTTGTGGTTTTGTGGGCTGGGTCAGTTTGTCCGAGGTGGGCTTCTTTTGTTTGTTTGTTCTATCTTGTTTTTTTTTTTCTCGAGCCGCTGGGAGGGAAGGGAGACCAGACACCGTGGTAATTAAGAGGGGGAAGGAGAAGAGGCCACCCGTGGTAAATATGAGGGGAGGGGGCAGTTAGCTACAGTCATTTCTTCTCTATCGTTTCCACTCTCTCCATTCTCCCTCTCTCAAATCTGTAGAAGTGCTTTGCTGCTCCCCGCAGGGGTTCTCTGACGTACAGATCCGACCGTTCCTGCACTACCAGCCAGAGAGGAATGGCCGACGCTGCTAGCCAAGTGAGTCATCCAGAAGCTTGATTGCTTTTTCTTGTTTGCACGCCACACCATAGATCTGAGTAGGGTTGTAGGATTTTTGTTTTGTATCAAGTATATTGGTTTAGTAGGTTCAAGTAGAGAATCACCCCCAGTGTGTAGCTCTTCTTCTTTTTTTATTAGATTTTTTCCTTTTTTTTTGTGTGTTCTTGTGTATCAAGATGCATGCTGGATTTTTAGTGGTATACGTAGGTTTGCATGTGTCCATATAATGTGGATTCTGAACTGAAAATTACATAACAAAAAATATAAGGTTTTTTGCAAGGTTTTTAGTTTCTGCAAGTATGTTTGTACATGTATTCATGTTCAGTTCTTCTTTTCATTTTTTGTTTTTCAAGTATGCTTTCAAGTGAAAAATCTGAAATTTGTTTTACCTTTGTTTATGACAGTTTCCCCTACTGTGTTTTTTGAAATAATTCAAAGACCAAAGAAAGTTTGATGGTTTTGATAGAAAAACACTCACATAATTTGTCTCTAATTTTGTTTTTTTCCATGACGCACAAAAAATACCCAAGAAAGTTGATGTTGCTGCGCCGTTCGAAGAATAGGGGGTTGTCGGTATTTGGGTGGATGGTCGGAGATTCAAAAAAATCTCATACAAAACTGTTGATGACTGCCGCATTGTGTTTGGCAGCAAGAAGTGGAAAAAGTTCGCAGCTAGCATAGGACTCAAGGTCAACACAACTGTTCTTATTGGCTTCAGGAGCAGCACGAGGGATGATGTCCATGTCTTGGTTATCTTGAAGAAGCTTGGCTAGGCACCACCCAGAGCAGCTGATTACAAGCAGAGTTGCATCTACAATACTCATCTTTGGGTATTCTATATTTTGTGTAGAAGTCTGTATGCCGAACCTTTTCGTTTATGCCATGTTGAACCTGTCAGTGTAGTTTGTGTTTTTATGTGTCTGCTGAACAGTTGGCGTGAATTATCTATGCTGGAAACCCTTCTACATGATATTCAACTTTTCACCTAAGTATTTTTTGTTAAGTTTTTCAGTAACCATACATACTTTTTAATCTATGTGTATATGTGTTTTTTTTAAATGTCAAAATGTGTGTTCCTGTATTCATTTCAAGGACACCAGACTTCCTCTATACATGTGGATTTTTTTCATGCTATCTACTATGTAATTTTCTTTAAGGACTTCATGCTATCCCGCTAGTTTATGTAATGTGGTGCCGAGGGACACGCTCCTCACACACATTGAATGGTGAATGTGGATGATGAATTTTTTGAAAAATTAAGCCTCTCATGAGCTAATTCGAAAACTTTTTTTTTAGTTTTTTGTGTTTTTGTGGCTTTTTTTAATATGCATGATTTTTTATATGTAGATGATGAGAGTGTGTGTGTGTGTGTGCGCGCGCTCGCACTGAACCCCATTTGTACATGATGTTGCCTCAATTTTTTTCTTTTTTTATATACATTGATGTGTGTGTGTGTGTGTGTGGAATTAGCTAGAACATTATTTTATATTTTTCTCCTGACTTGGTTGCAACTAGGTTTTGTTTACTTGGAGGCGGGAGAGAGCAAGAGGGACAGTTGCATGGCCATTTTTTGCACCGGAGGATTTGTTCGCCTTTTGTTGGTGGGTGCGACGGGAAGAGAAAGGGGCGGCCAGTTGCATTTTTTCTAACCATAGTCATGTTGTGGCATGTCTTCTAACTTGGTAACTTTTTTTTGGTTTGTCGGAGTGGGCAGCGGGAAGAAGGAGGGGGCGGTTGCATGTCCAACTATAGTCACGATGTATCCAAACATAGTTGTAACTGGGCCTTTGTTTTGCCGGAGAGGGCGGCGGCGACGAGAGAGAGAGAGAGAGAGAGAGAGAGAGAGAGAGAGAGAGAGAGAGAGAGAGAGAGAGAGAGAGAGAGAGAGAGAGAGAGAGAGAGAGAGAGAGAGAGAGAGAGAGAGAGAGAGAGAGAGAGAGAATGTTTTCAAATATGGTTGCAATTGCATGTATTTTTCTAACTTGGTCGGCTTTTGTTTTGTCGGACGAGGAGAGGTCCAGTTTGCATGTCCCCACACTACCCACACAATTGAATGTCTTCTAACTTTGTTTTTGCAACCCAGGGCCTTTGTTTTTTCTCTAGAGGGGGCGCCGCCTAGAGGGAAGGAGTTTTTTCTAACTTGATTCTTTGCAAATGGGCCTTTTGTTTTTGTCGGAGGGGGCCAGTTGCATGTCCCACACCGGGCACGCAACTACATGTCTTCTAACTTGGTCGCAATTGGGGAACTTTGTTTTGTCGAAGGGGACAGCGGAAAGAGAGAGGTGGCCAGTTGCATGTACCACACTAAGCACGCAACTGCATGTCTTCTAACTTGGACGCAGTCGGAGGCCTTTGTGTTGTCGGAGAGGGCGACGTCGAGAGAGAAGGTGGTCAGTTTTTGCATGCTTAACTGTAGTCATGCAACTGCAATGTCTTTTCAACAATGGTCGCAACTGCATGTCTTCTAACTTGGTCGCAATTGGGAGCTTTGTTTTGTCGGAGGGGACGGCGGGAAGAGAGAGGTGGCTAGTTGCATGTCCCACACTAGGCACGCAACTGCATGTCTTCTAACTTGATCGCTATTGGGGGGTCTTTGTTTTGTCGGAGGGGTGGCGGAGAGAGAGAGAGAGAGAGAGAGAGGAGTTTGATGTCCCACACTAGGAAACACAACTGCATGTAATCTAACTTGGTTGCAGTTGGAGGCTTTTGTTTTGTCAAAGAGGGCGGTGGGAAGAGAGAGGGAGAGGGGCCAGTTGCATGTCCCACACTAGGCACGCAACTGTGTGTCTTCAAACTTGGTCGCAATTGGGTACCTTTATTTTCTCAGAGGAGGGTGGCGTCGAGAGAGAGAGAGAGAGAGAGAGAGAGAGAGAGGGGGCAGTTGCCTGCTCAAATGTAGGCACGCAACTGCATGTCTTCCAGCATGGTCGCACCTGCATGTCTTTTATAACTTGGTTCCAACTCGACTTTCATTTTTGTTGTATGGGGAGAAGGGTTAGTTGCATGTCACACACTAGGCATGGAACTGCAGTCTTCCAGCATGGTCGCAACTGTGTGTCTTTTATAACTTGGTTGCAACTTTGACTTTCATTTTTGTTGTATGGGAAGAGAGGCCAGTTGCATGTCCCACACTAGGCACGCAACTGCATGTCTTCGAACTAGGTCGCAACTCGGGACCTTCGTTTTGTCGGAGTAGGCGGTGTCGAGAGAGAGGGGGGCCAGTTGCATGATCAACCGTACGCACAGAATTGCAAGTCTTTCCACATAGTCGCAACTGCATGCCTTATAACTTGTTTACAACTCAAATTTCATTTTTGTTGCAACGGGAGAGGGGCCAGTTGCATGTCCCACATTAGGCACGAAGCTGCATGTCTTCTAACTTGGTCGCAACTGGGGACCTTTCTTTTGTCGGAGGGGGCGGCGTGGGGAGAGGGGACCATAGGCACGCAACTCCATGTCTTCTAGCATGGTCGCTACTGCATGTCTTATAACTTGGTTGCAACTCGACTTTTCATGTTCTGTTGTACGGGGAGAGGGGACCAGTTGCATGTCCCACACTAGGCACGCAACTGCATGTCTCCTAACTTGGTCGCAACTGAGGACCTTTGTTTTGTTGGAGGGGGCAGTTGCATGCTCAAATGTAGGCACGCAACTACATGTCTTCTAGGATGGTCGCAACTCCATATCTTATAACTTGGTTGCAACTCGACTTTTCATTTTACATGGTCGACACTAGGCTTGCAATTGCAAGTGTCGCCCTCGACTACAATTGCATATCTCCCTCCCGAATGCAACTGGCCTTATGTTTTTGTCGGATGCCGACGGGAAATGAGGCGGGCAGTTGCATGCCCAACACTAGGCTTGCAACTGCAAATGCATGCCTATAGACGAACCGCAACTGACCTTTTGTTTTGTTGGTGGGCGGCGGAGAGGGGGCCAGTTGCATGTCTAACACTAGGGTTGCAACTGCATGTATCTCCCCTAGACTACAATTGCATGCCTATACACTCAACCGCAACTAACCTTTTATGTGGTCAGTGGGAGGTGTGAAAGGGGGACAATTGCATGCTTGACACTAGGCTTGCAACTGCAAGTGTCGCCCTCGACTGCAATCGCATGCCTACACACCCGATTGCAACTGACCTTTTTGATTTGTCGATGGTCCATGGGAGACCCGGGGGGAGTTGCATGTCTAACACTAAGCATGAAACTGCAAGTGTAGCCCTATCTGCAACTACATGTCGACACACCCGACCGCAACTGACATTTTGTTTTGTCGGTGGGCAGTGGGAGAGGGGGCAGTTGCATGCCCGACACTAGGCTTGCAACTGCAAGTGTACCCCACGACTACAATTGCATGCTCCCTGCTGACTGCAAATGTCCTTGTATTTTTGTCAAAAGCCGGTGGGAGAGGAGGGGGCAGTTGAATGCCCGACACTAGGCTTGCAATTGCAAGTGTTGCCCTCAACTGCAATTTCATGTCTCCCTCATGACTGCAAGTGGCCTTGTGTTTTTGCTGGAGGCCGGCGGGAGAGGAGGGGGCAGTTGCATGCCCGACACTAGGCTTGCAACTGTAAGTGTCGCCCCCGACTACAACTTAATGGTGTTTGTAGAGGCGGAGGAGGCAATTGCATGTCTATCACTAGACACACAACTGCAGGTGTCGTTTCAGACTCCAACTACATGTCTTCAACACGACTACAATTTAGTGGTGTCTTCCCGGGTTTTATCAAGAAAAAACTAATGCACACGCCATATATCAATTGCAACCGCACGACGTAACATCAAACACAGTTATAAAGTGTACAAATCCTGTAACTAGCCATTCCCTAAACTTTTATTATTTTTCCAAATATATATTGCACATTTTTATTTTTATTTTACATTCTTTAAATATATGGAAAGTATTTTTAATTTTTACTGAACATTTTTTGCAATTATTCAATGCACAATGAAGATTTTGAAATAAAGAAACACTCTTTTGTGAATATCACGACAAATGTAAACAAGCACTTAATTTCTTTGTTTAGTCAACATGGAAATGAAAATAAAAAGAAAAAAAAAGCATTTTGAACAAGCAAAAGGAAAAGATAAAACAGGAAAGCCAAGAAAAACAAACAGAAAACTACACGCGGGAAAATCATACAAAGAGCTAACGATACGCTAGTGGCCCTTCTAGTGCGCTACAAGAAAAGTAGCGTCCAGAAAAATCACAACGCAATAAAAAATCCTTGGCCGAGAGCACTTGTCCTGTACTTCTGTGTCTCTATTCTGGGCCTGTACTATTTTCTTCAACACCTTTTTGCCCTGCGTAAAAAAAAGCAAGCAAGGGAACATCCCAGCACAAAGACAAACAGAGAAAGAAACCCAACTGAAATAAACAAACAAATAAACAAGAAAAGCCCAGAAGTCATGCGGGTACAGCCCATCAGACACCAAGTCAAAAAACAGGCCTATTCTACTTCAGGTGACATCAGCTGACTTAGACTTCGGGAAGTCTCAGTCGACTTAGACTTAGACAGACCCTATTTTTTAACAGGGATGTACAGTTTTTTTTTGAAAGAGAAGACCGTAGAACAGAATGTTCTACGGTAATTTTATATTAATAATAAATATTTACATTACAAAAGAGTGTTACAAAAAGGCTACTAAATCAACCAATTCCTTGTTTGGGTAACATGATGAAAATTATATCAAATGCTGTTCAGACCAGTCCTTAATGTTTTGTGCAATAGCTGCTCTTGCTCTGATCTCTGTTGCTTTCAAACCTTCTTGGAAATAGTATTTCCATCCTCCTATGTGAGTTGGTGCTTGGCGGAAGATCTTGTCATTTCGAATGAGCCAGATACTCCAGCATGCTGTCACAATGATATCAAAAGCTATGTCTCTGGGGAGGTGTTCAGCCAATAGACAGCATTCGTCAAAACTTGAGATGCCTCTGTTTCTTTGCGGGATTAGTTGGGTCCAACAGTTTATGGCAAAATTGCAGTCCCAGAAAAGGTGAGACAGGGTTTCCTCCATATTGTCAGCACAAAGAGCACAATTATAGGACTGGAGAGGCATCTTTTTCCTCTTCAGGAGGTTTCTGGTATTTACTCTATCATGAAGTAGCAGCCAGAAGAAAATTTTGTGTGTAAGCCTGGTTGAACTCTTCCATAACAGCTTGAAAAGGTGATGGCTCCTAGATGGGCCCATGATGGATTTGTATGTTTGAATGGCTGAGAACTTGGGAGTGTTAACTTTCAGTGACCACTTGTCAGGTTGATCTTGCACTTGGTGCTCAGATAACAGGACGTACAGTAGACTCATAAGAGCATCAATAACAGGACGTTGGGTTTTTTAAAGTCTACGTATCAATATACACCAAGACTCTACAAACAGTCTAACGCACCCCTCACTACTTGTATCTCTCGTGGTGATGGTCTTTTTGTCTGCTAGCTAGATCGTGCCTCCTCATGTCCGTCTCTTCTTCTTCTTCTTCTTCTTCTTCTTCTTCTTCTTCTTCTTCTTCTTCTTCTTCTTCTTCTTCTTCTTCTTCTTCTTCTTCTTCTTTTTTGCGAGAAAACTTCCGATCTATTCATCAACTGACAAGGTAGTACAAAGAACACTAGAAGTAAAATTTACATACAGGTCCGTAGACCACCTAGCGACGACTACAAGCACTGGAGCGAGCCGAAGGCGCACTGCTGTCATCGCCCCTCCCTCATCGGAGTAGAGCAAACGTTGTTGTAGTAGACAGTCAGGAAGTCGTCATGCAAGGCCCCATAGGACCAGTGCATCAGAACAGCAATCGCCGCCGATAAAGAGAAGCATAGGTCAAAAGGATCCAACCTGCAGACACACATACGTAGACGAACGAAGACCAGATCCAGCCGGATCCACCCAAGACAAACGCCAACCGGATCCCACGAGGTCCGTCGGAGACAAACCTCCACATGCCTTCCGATGATGTTTGACACATCACCAGGACGGGGGGCTAGACGGGGAGGACCTTATTCCATCCTCAAGAAGCCGCCGCCGCCTCGTCTTCTTGAGTATGGCACAAATCCTAACAAAACTCAGAAAAACACCTAAAAACGAAGCCCTCCCACGCGGCAAGGGCCGGGATCCACCACACCTCCATGGTCCAAGGACCATAGGAGACGAGGCGGACCGGTGGCGGCGCCGGCAAGGGGCAGGGAAACCCTAGATGAGTTCTTACGAGAGCAGGAGCGAAGAGGCACGGGCTGGTGTTCTCTCTTCTTCTTCTTTAACTTTGATGTTTGTACAGTTTTCGGCGGCCTGGTTTTCCGCATAAATGGGGTCAGCTTGATAAGGTTTTTGATCTGGGTTTTCTTATAAATTGGATCAACAAAGCTTAAGGGGTGTCCTTTGCCTTTTGCTGCTTTTGAGGTGGGAGAACCCCCCCACCCCACCCCACCCCTCCCCCTGCCCCAGCCCTGCATTCGACAACAGTGAGACCACGGAAAGACAAATATGCATACACTGGTCTAATCTCAATAGATTAAAAGAGTCGTCCGTGCGAGATGCACTCGCCGGGGGACACGGCACACCTTGCTCGAGTTAATTTGCCAAAACCGTTGCTCCATCGCCAAACCGCCGAGAAGACCAAACCACGGAAATTCAAGTCGTGAAAACACAATACTGTCCCCCGGCACACCTTGCTCGAGTTAATTTGCAAAACCGTTGCGCCATCGCCAAACTGCCGAGAAGACCAAACCACGGAAATTCAAGTCGTGAAAACACAATACTACTGGCTACTCGTATAGTACAATGATGGGCACTCAAGGATGGGAACGAGCTAGGGAGACCTTTATTGAGCAAGACGCCGTCTCTACCGTATGCACCTTTGGCAGAATTTAGAAGCTACCTCATTAACTCGGTAAGTTGACTATTACCTTAAAAGAATATTTATTGATCCTTTTCACACCTTAGATGGTCTCGGTCTAATTTTGATTTCACACTAGCAAGGGGTGCATTTCCCTTGCTTTAAATTGGCGAGTTGACAAATCTTGGTATTTTGATTCATAGATAAAGATATAGACTCATCCTAACACTAAAGAGATATCGATACCTTCATTCTCATGATTAATCATGGACTAGCACCTAATCCATGCTAACAAATCGAGTATGGTTGTGTGGATTATTTTATCATGCTTTCTTTGCGGGTTGCACCTTATTGTGATGCACGGCTTGAGCATGGTTGTGTGGGCTAGTTTGTCGTGATTTTGTTTGTGAATAGCACATTATCAGTGCTGCACGACTTGAGTGTGGCTGTGTGGGTTAGTTTCCGGATCTTGGCATGACGATTGCCTCAGATTGCAGATTACGCTTGGCATCCTCATTGTCGGCCATCATCCAAATTTAATCGGTTGTTTGCGGCTAGTTACTCTGCTAGGTTCTTCAACTCTACGTCGTGAATGTTGGGCCACCCCTTGTACACCTCTTAACCGAAGTGGGTGTCCATCACAGCTAATACGAGACTTGAAGTTGTGTGATGCAAGCAAGTGAAACCATTCAAGATATTTGTTTTCTACTTAATAACTTTTGTATGCGCTAAATCCTTATACAATAATAAAGGTGATTGCGTTCAATCGACGCAAAGGCCATAGCCCGTAGGTTTCCTCCTTTTCAAGCAAGAAAATACCTTGCTGGTAATTTTGCAGCATCCATATGGTTGTGTGGTGCAGTTAAGTTGGAGACATGCTTAGAGGCTTTCAAGGAAAGGCATGTATACTTTCAAATTGGAGGACCATACTATGCCTTAATGAGTGGACAGATAAATTGCTACCCTGGATCTTCAAACTCTTGGATCGCTCTTGGCACTGCTGATAATTAGACAGTGTTTTGTTAAGTGGGATTTAATTGAGGATATCTAGGGAACTTTGGCACGCTGTCTTCTCCTGCATGGGTCATGAGAGAGACAACCCGATGTGACATGCACGTCCAACAAACAAACACATTAACTTAACTTTGGGCATAGACCAGTAGTGCCTCGTTGACACTCATAACTAGTACTTATGCCAAGTTTTTTCTTGTTGTGTAGTTGTAACTGCACTCACAACTAATAGTAACTACATAACTACTCCACTATGTCTTAACACCTGGTTTATAAATCCAATATTAAATGGATTTTTTTCATGATAGGCCTCCTTTTATGTGGTTTATATTTATCACTTGTTAGATCCTGGTATCAGTTTTTTACTTATATTCTCGTCCCCGGCACAAGTTTGTGGGGGCCATGGAATTTAGTTAGCTACACAAATCTTTACCGAGTGTAATAATTTATTTGTTACTTGTTATAAACAACCTTCCAATACTACATCAATGGAAGAATTTAATGAGAGCTTAGCTGTCTTTTAGTTAGGACGAATAGAGTTTATTTGTGGTGCATATTAAGAAAAAGATGAGAAATAGGCATATATCATATGTCACGAGAGCAATCAGCGTAAGAGACTGACAGAAGGAAACCCTAAATGCCGGCGAGGCTGGACGGAGATCACGTTGGTTTCCTTTGTCGTAACCGACTCCATAGATGACAGGGAGCCTATGATGTTCTGGTCTCACGGATCGTCACACCATTGATTTGGTAGATTTTCATATGATGCTTTGGTTGTCTCGACAATGGTGGCAGCGACGATGGTGGTCCCATTTTTTTCCTCCTAGTATTATTCTTCGTCCCTAACACTATGGCAAGGAAACAGTTCAATCGACAACATGTCATGCAAGGGGTGTGTCCCTAGCCTGCATCCAATGATCTAAGGTTCCCGCATATTGGGGTGGCAGTTCATACTTGTCTTCTACCTTTAGGTAAAGTCCACCTTGTTCATGTTTGTTTGCCTTCTACGATTTCTTCGACGTTACAGTGAATGTCGAAAATGTAGGTGGACCTAGAGACGAAGACTTTGGATGATTTTTTATGTAAATTTTAGTTTTATCAAGGGTTTTTGTTGTCTGTGTTTGCCTCGGTATCTTTGATCGGGTGTACTTTTTTAGTCAAGTAATAAATTCAAATCATTCCCTAATAAATGAGAAATGAGTAACTAAATGTGTTGTCATAGGCTACCTAGTGTAACATGGTACAAAATAGTTGGACAACATGCTTATGGGAGGCTTTTATAGTAATTGTTTATAATGTCCAGCCAAAATGTAATAGGCAGTAAAGAAGGGGTAAGCTGCTAGAGGATCAACTTGTTCTTATTAAGAAACACAAAAGCTTTGCCGGAATGCAAAAAATGTGTCAATGCAAAAAAAAATTGTTCCTAAAACCTGAAATAGCCACTTTAGCCACTTTTATGTAAATCTTGTATATCTGAAACAACCTGTTAGAATTTTAATTGGTCAACATCCTAGCATTCTCGCCTCATTCACTTTTTTTTTTGTGGGGCGCCTCATTCACTTCAATTGTACAATAACCTAAGGACTAAAATAGCGCTAACATTGCTCTGAAATTGCGCATGTTCAAAAAACTAATGCAATTTTAGAACCTAGCCAATGTGCAATTGTAATTTACTGAACTTCACGAAAATTCCAGTCGAGTAAGAATTAGCAAAAGCATGCAATTTTCGGGTGCAATGAAGCCACTCTAAATTTGCATTACTAAAACCTAGAAAGGCGAAAAAAAGAGTAAGAAGTCACATCATTCAACAGACAATAATCCACTGTACACTAACGTGTGTTATTAATTTGATGGGACATAGATTAGATCTAAACCTAGATTCGTTCAGCCGTTTTATGTCGAAATTAGGTTTCGGCATAAAGAGCCATTACTCAAGGAACATGGATCGTTTGCATCACCTACAGTGGACGGTGGTCCCACGATTAGCTGAACATGATCAACAATGAAGCTTTCAGAGATGCATGGGTCCCAAGTTGGCCAAGCAAGTCCCAGCATACAATATATGACTGCAACGCGATTTGCCGTGAAGGAACAGCAATCCGTATTGGAGTCGGTCTTGGAGTTGTATAAGTACATTGTACAGGTCTGAGATGGACACACAACCGAGAAGGAAGAAGAAGAATCAAACGAATAAAGTAGACGTCTGAGATGTACCTACATTGTGTGCAGACACATGCAGTCAGTCTTGAGAGTTCTATCTATATACGTGCATCTATCGTTCACAAGATGTGTGTTGACATGACATCGTCTCTAGGAATGTACGTGCGTAGTAGATTTTAAACAGTGCAGTAGACAGTAGTCAAGCTTCGCAAGTCACAAGGGCGTCACTAGGTACAGGCAGGTGCAAAGTGAGCACGTACATGTTGTTAATTGCGCGTACAACCGATGTTGGTGCATGCATGTAGCCCGGAAGTGCCATGGCGCCTTAAGCATCATCCGTAGATCCATCGCCTTCGCAACTGATGTTGGTTCACTTCACATGCTGTGTGTTGACCAGGGCGACGGTGCAGTGGGCAATCTTGTGCGTCTGTAGATCATCGACGTACGTGGATTAATTGGGTTCGTCGGATCAGTACACCAGGTACATGCATGCTGTTAATCGCACGTACATGGTGTTAACTGCGAGGTACGTGCAACCGATGTCCGTGCATGCATCATGTTGTACTAGTTGTAGTAGCCTGGAAGCTCCATGTCACCTTTAGTGCATGATGAGTTCCTCCTTCCCTTTATCATTCCTCGGAGTCGGAGTCTGTTAATTATAGTGAGCCCAGCACGGCTGATCGCTGTAAATATTATGGCGGGAGACAGCATTGTGCAGTTATGTTGCGACTTCCTTTTTTGACATTATTAGTAGTGATGCGACTTTTGTTCTCGTCGGATCTTGCCACCGTTTTCTTTGCTGCACGGCAGCACAGGAAGAGCTTTCTTTTGCAAGTTGCATGTCGTACTTGGGCGCTATGAGCGGGTTGTGCGCACTAGGTACATGCTTGTCCGTTCTAAAAGTCAGCAGCGATGACTACTGCTCATGCTCAGTCAGGATCGGTATGCAATGCACCGTGGAATGCAAGCCGACGCACGAGGGTTTGAGTTGAGACCGGTGGCCGCGAAACCATGGGCAAGCCACTTCGTGTACAATGTGCGATCACCAGTGATCAGAAGCACATTTGCCTCTTCCTTCAGAGAAAAAAAGAAGAAAAAACACATCTGCCTCGGGTGCAAGCTAGGAGTAGTCGCAGTTGAACCCGTTTTTGGTAATGCACTTTTGAGCCCGGGCTCACCTACATATGATGAACAGTAAATTTATTTACAAAAATAGTACAAGGGCAGCCGGTGCACGTAACTTCCGCTTGCGCAGGGTCCGACCACTTTGAGTCCTTTGTACGCAATGTTTTCCTACAAATTAAGAAGATTTTAACAATTCTAATTTTTCTTGGCATCGAAGATGATCGAGTGTGCAAATTTTCGTCATATTTGGACATCTGAGGAGCTCTAGGCAAAAAAGACAAAATCAAGACCAAATAGTGTACTTTTTCAAAGTTTCTTTCACAGCCAATTTTTTAGTCACGACCTCCTCGAATGTCCAAACATCAAGATTGTTTACACGCACATCACACATTCAAGCATCTTGGGTTTTGCTAATGTAAATTATTTTACTGTTCACACGCATCTGGGCACCGACTCATTTCATGTTTGTTTTGGTTTTCTTTTTCATTTACATCTTTACCTTTTCTATCCTTTTTACTGTTTATTTCTTCATTTTTTCTTTCTTCTTTTTCATTACAACTCGTGAACATTTTTGAAATCTTGAAGACTTTCTGAAATCATGAACTTTTTTTAGAAATCGCGAACTTTTTTTCGAAATCGTGAACATTTTCTTGAAACTTATGAATATTATTTGAAATTTGAAACAATTTTTAAAGCTCATAAACATCCTTTGTTTTGATACACATTTTCAAAATGAATGGACCTTTTTCTATTTCATGAATATAATTTGAAATTCGTGACATTTTTAATTCTGTAATATTTTTTAGAAATGCATGGACATTTTTTCAAATTCGTGGATTTTTAAAAACAATTATGAACACTATTTTCATATGCACAGATTAATCATGAACATTTTCTTATTACCCAAATATCATTTTTCCAACATTTTTCAAAATGTGAATAGTTTTGAATTCATGAATATTTTATGATTTCCCGACCATTTTACAAAATCTTGTACATTTTTTTAATTCACGATTTTTTTAGAAAAATATAATTTGTTTTGAAATTTGGCAAAAAAATTGAAATCCTGAATAATTTTATAAATAACTAAAAAACAGAAAAGAAAAGAAACTGACAAAATTTTAAAAATAAAATAAAACATTTTTTATGGAGCACGAAATAAAAAATATGGGCTTTCATGCCCCGTACATGGGCTCGCTCCAAAGGGCGCAGGCGAGGCGTGTTTCACAAACCTTATTCGGTGCCTTCAGCGCCGGTTACATCGGTTTAAGCAACCGGGCGCACATACCACTTCCATCCTGAGGCGGCCTATTTAACCTTTTTTTTTCTGTTTACACTGCAAAAAACTGCGCGTGGGTGTGATTTGAACCCACGACTTCCTCATTTAGTGCGGTAGCCAACTAGACAACTCACCTGATGTGATTTGTTACATCCTTTTTCTTTGTTCTTTTCTTTTTCATTTCTATTTTATTTTTTCTTATTCCTTTTTCTTTCAGTTTTTGTTCAAAATGCGTGCACTTTTTTTTTATCAATTTTCAAATTCATGATGTTTTTTAGTCCGGAGAACATTTTTTATAAATTGATGAACATTTTTCATTCGTATTTTTTTGAAAATCCGTTAACCTGTTTTTCAACTCTATGAAATATTTAAAATGTATTATCTTTTTCTGTCAAAATCGATGAACCTATTTCAAATTTGTGGCTTTTTCTCAAAATCCAGGGAACCTTTTTCAAATTTGTGAACTTTTTTTATCAACATCGATGAACATTTTTCAAGTCCATGATTTGTTTTTCATGTTTTTCTAAGAATGATGTTTTTGTTTTCAGTAACATTTAAAAAAAACTGTGAACTTCCTTTTCAAAATCAATGAACTTTTTTAAAATTTATGCTTTGTTTTTAAGTTATTGTTTTCCTTTGTCAAATAATTTATATTGGGACTAATGCAAGGGTTAAATATCGTTGTTTTCGGATATAACATATCAAAGAGATTGCGGTGCAATGGTTATTGCGCCAAGTACGTCGACGTTAGCATGTGGGTTCCAATTCCACGTCTCGCAGAATAAAAGTGAAGATATTTTTCTTCTTGTTTATTTTTTCAGCATGTTGCTGGACGCGAGCGATGCTGGGCCGACCCACTACCGCTTGCCTTCGAGCGCCAAAAGCCTAAGCCGCGTGGCGCTAAGGGCACCAAAGAGGTGCTCTTTGCGGTTTCCGCGTCTTTCTAGTGCTTAATAGGAGGCCCTCCACTTCTACGACATATATGGGCATCCCGCGTGGGCTTTGGCCCAGTAAAGCGCTCGCTAGCCTCATTCAGCATCGCTCCTTCCTCCTTAAAAAAAGTCATTCCTTGTGCAATGTCTTTACTCAATGGTTATTTTCATCATATTTTGCTTCGTTTTCTCTTTTAGGAAAACCCATCAGTTTTCTTCAGTTAAGTGTTAAATTTTGGTAAAAATCAACAAAAGTTTCATGATTTTTTTATTGAAAAATGAATTCGAAAAAGTTCACAAATAATAAAAGGTTAAAAATATTTTTAAAATTCATGGATTTTAAAGAAAAATCAAAATAAAAAAATGATTCCAAAATTTGAAAATAAATAATTGCGATTTAAAACAACCGCTAAATTTAAAAAAGTTCACAAATTTCTGTAAAGCTGCGCATTTGAAAACTGTTCACAAATATTTACAAAGAGTTCGTGAATTTATGAAAATGTTTTTTTAGATCAATTTGAGAAAATGTTGACAAAAATGGAAACGAAAAAGGAGAAAAGTAAATACAAAAAAGGAAAACGAAGAAGAAAAAAGGGAAGGGAGAACCAAAAGAGGAAAAAAAACTAGAAGCATCTAGAGGATTCACAAAATAAAATGAACCAGCGACTCGCAAAAGGCACGCATGCGACCGACAAAAATAAATAAATTACATGGGTGGGAGCTATATCTCTCTTGACCAGCTGTATGCTCCCATCGCCTAAGGCGCGACGCGACATGTCTGGCTCAGTACTGTCGCGTTCATGAGTTTTTTTTTATCGGTTTATATGTTTGTCCTAGTTTTTTCTGTGTGGGTTTCTTCTTCGGTTTTCATTGTCGGGGTAATTTTTTTCCTCTTTTTGTTTTATGCTCGGTTTTCTAATATCTTCGTCGGCTTTTCTCCAGATTTCTTAGTTTTTGTTTTTGCTTCTTTTGGGCTTTCATTTGTTCCATCTGTGGTTTTTCATTTTTGCATTGTTTTTGCTCCGTTTTTCTTCTTTCCTATTTGTTCTTGGTTTTCTTTTGTTTCTTTCTATGGTTTTCCTTTTCTTTTATTCCTTTTCTCAACACAATTCTACATTTTTGTTACATATTATCCATTTAAAGAATTCGTGAAGAACATTTTTAATACAATTTTAACACTTTTCAATTACATGATTACCATTGTTTTTAAAATAAATGCTTTGATGTCTATTGTTTCCATAAACATTGTAATTTCTTGGTGCACATCTAAAGCATTTTTGATACAAACTTAACTTTATTTACACATCGTAGATTTTTCTTATACACCCGATAATTTTTATATTTATTTAATATTTACATATACATGTTTAAGATTTTTAAAATACAGGACTAACATTTTTGAAAACATATTTTTTGCATGTCTACTTTTTTCGTACACATTGTGAAATTTTTTATACATCAGGAATAATTTTTTTATACATGTTTATTATTTTTCAAAGGTTATACTTTTTTTAGTCTACTTTTTTACATAGACGTGAAAAGAAAAAAATGTGAAAAAACGAAAATTTTGCCTCTCGTCCACAGGACCAGCCCAATTAGGCAGGCGCCTAGTTGTGTGCTAGTTGAAGTGGGGCAATTTGCGAGCACCTTCACGTGAGAGTTGACTAAGCGAGGCAGAGTCGCTCTGGCAAAAATAGTGAGCTCCTATACGGCGCTTCGGCATTTCCTAAACGACGCCTGATGCAGTCGATACTAGTTTTTTCGAGAAACGTATATAATTTTATTTATACTCATAAAAATCATAGGTACACTAATTTGGATTTAAGATTCAATAAAATATAAAGTGACGCCTATGACCAAAAATTACAATGAAATCTCTTGAAAACACCTTCTTCACTGTATCAATCTCTGCTAGAAGAAATACTCCAAAAACTTCGATAAAGATGTTGTAATTAGACTGGAGCAATAGCGTTGTTACTCTTTCACCCGCACGAACATTACCAATACTGGTTTTTGAAAGCGTCTTGAGTCGCCCATCCAAAAAGATGGGAAACCTTGATCAATGGACGTACTTGTGTCGGAGATCATCCCCTAGAAGTGCAGGCCGTCGAATCGTGATATCTTCATCATGGTGTCGATGAATGATTTCAAGTCCACAAAGAATCAAACCAACAAAAAAAATTTGGCACGTGAACATAAACTCGTAAGATCTATATAACCGTTTCAGCGAAAACAGAAAACTCTCTAACCTCATGACACTGTCAAAAGAACAAGAGTTAATGTATTCTCATGAAATACAATGATGACAAGACGACGATGAAGAACATCGAAGCCGGAGGCGAGGTGGCAAAAAATTTCCTTGCGGCGGCTGCATCACCCTCAACGAAAACCTCGCTCTACACCACCACCAACTACTCAACGGACCCCTCCTACAATCGGGCACACACCCCCTCCTCCACACTGGACGAATTCTATTTTGAACACGCAAAAAATTCCACTAGTGCTGTGATTTGAAGCAACAATCTACATGTTCAATATAAACTTCACTAACCACCCCAACTCCCCATCCTGATGTGATTAGTTACACATTTTTCCTTCTTTTGTTCTTTCTTCTTTTTCTTTTTTGAACGGTTTTGTTTGTTTTTATCTTTTCATTTTTCATAATTTTTTTATTCCATTTTCTATTTTTTCTTCGCCTTTTTTAAATTTACCATTTTTCTAAAAGTAATGAACATTTTTTAGTTTCGTGAACTTTTTCAGAAAATTGATGAACTTTTTCCCAAATTCATGAACTTTCTTTTTTCTAAAATCAATAAATTTTTTTCAAACCGATGAACTGTTTTCTCAAATTTGTGTACCTTTTCTTCAAATCGATGCACTTTTTCTAATTCGTGAGCTTTTTTCAAATCTGTGACCAATTTTTTATTTCACAATGTTTTGAAATACTAAAAAAACTGTTTTGCCTTTTCTCCATGGACCAAGTTTCAGATGGTCAACCGAATGAGTCCGAGCGCTGGCTGGGCGTAGCTGGGCCGACCCATAGAGACACATGAGCTTCAGCTGCGGTTGCTGGCGCCACAAGCGCCGATTAGGAGCTCCCGGCGTTCCACGTGCCCGTTCGCGGAGAGGCGCTCACGCAGCCACACACTTAGGCCGGCCCAACCCGCGCTCCCTCGCTCGGCACGTCGCCACTTTCTTCGCTGTTGACTGGTCACGGTTGACCAGTCAACTGTTGACATTTGGAAAAAAATGTAATTTAAAAAATGTTCATGAATTTTGAAATAATTTTACAAACTTCAAAAAGTTCACGGATATTAAAAATTAATTAAATTTGAAAAAAGTTCATCGATTGAGAAAAAAGTTCACAAATTTAATAACATTCATAGATTGTAAAAACAATCATCAATTTTACACAAATTTCATTGATTTTGAAAAAACAATTATCAATTCTGGAAAAAGTTCATCGATTTTAAACAAAATTTCATCAGTTTTGAAAAAAGTTCATCAATTTTGAAAAAACATCGTCGATATTATGAAAAAGTTCACGAATTTGACAATTTTTTTATAGATTTTGAAAAATAGTTCACAAATTTTAAAAAATTCATCTATTTAAAAAATATGCGAGATTGAAAAACTTCGCGGAGTTGGCAAAAGAAAAAGAAAACGGAAAAAACAAAGGAATAATAATAAAAAATAGAAGAGGTTACAAATGAGAAAAAAGAAAAAGAAAAAAGCAAAGAAGAAAGAAGAAAAAAATAAAAAAGTGGTAATAAACACATCAAAAGAGGTCGGCAGGGGTTATCGCGGTATACTTTGAACGAGTAAGTCGCTGGTTCAAACCCCACCGCACTCACATATTTTTCGATTTAAAAAATAGAAATAAAAGGGATTATATGTGCCGGTATGACCTATAACGGGCGCCTGAAGCGCCAAATAGGAAATACGAAAGAATACCTACAACCGACGCTTAAGTTGCTAAATAGGGTTTGGGCACCTACAGCATGCTCACATAGGTTGGGTCTAGTAGCTCTTGGAAAGAGGTCATCAGGAGAAAACTTGCATAACTACCCTTCCTTGAAGGGATGTTTTGTGCAATACTAGAAAAACAGCCCATGCATTGCAACAGGGATACATTGTTAGAACGTTGTCATGGTAGTGAAAAATGATTAAAAAACATGAAAGATTATGTGCAGTTTACTTCCTCTGCGCATCCTGGATCATGCTTTTCTTGCCCAACACAGTGTACATGGAGTGTTGCGCGGGCATTATTGCCTAATATCAGACCCGACTCAACTCCGCCAGGAAACCCGATTGTCCATCGTCACTATAATGGACCCACACGGCGGCAAGGCGTAGCAACCTCGGTGAGCGTCTGGCTTACATGATGAAAAGCGCATTCAATAGCCATCGAGCACCGACCAAGCGTCCGACGTTGCCCCAGGTCTCCTACTGCTCCACCCAATGATTTATCCTAGGGAGCACTCGAGCACTCAATAGAGTGAGGCGGATGTTGGGGAACGTAGTAATTTCAAAAAAATTCCTACGCACACGCAAGATCATGGTGATGCATAGCAACGAGAGGGAAGAGTGTGTCCACGTACCCTCGTAGACCGAAAGCGGAAGCGTTAGCACAACGCGGTTGATGTAGTTGTACGTCTTCACGATCTGACCGATCAGGTACCGAACGCACGGCACCTCCGAGTTCTGCACACGTTCAACTCGATGACGTCCCTCGAACTCTGATCCAGCCGAGTGTTGAGGGAGAGTTTCGTCAGCACGACGTCGTGGTGACGATGATGATGTTCTACCGACGCAGGGCTTCGCCTAAGCACCACTACGATATTATCGAGGTGGATTATGGTGGAGGGGGGCACCGCACACGGCTAAGAGATCAAGAGATCAATTGTTATGTCTATGGGGTGCCCCCCTCCTCCGTATATAAAGGGGGGGAGGATGAGAGGGCCAACCAAGGGGGTGGCGCGCCCTAGGAGGGGGAAACCTACTCCAAGTAGGTTTGCCCCTTCCCTTTCCTAGTCCAAGAAGGAGGGGGAAGGAAGGAGTGGGAGAGGGGAAAGGCAAGGGGGCGCCGCCCCCCTTCCTTGTCCTATTCGGACTCAAGGGGAGGGGGCGCGCCTCTTGCCCTGGCCGGCCCCTCTCTCTCTCTCCACTAGGGCCCAACAAGGCCCATTAGTTCCTGGAGGGGGGGGGGGTTCCGGTAACCCCCGGTACTCCGATAAATGTCCGAAACCTTTCGGAACCTTTCCGGTGTCCAAACATAGTCGTCCAATATATCGATCTTTATGTCTCGACCATTTTGAGACTCCTCGTCATGTCCGTGATCACATTCGGGACTCCGAACAACCTTCGGTACATCAAAACACAAAAACTCATAATATAACTATCATCGAACTTTAAGCGTGCAGACCCTATGGGTTCGAGAACTATGTAGACATGACCGAGACACGTCTCCGTCAATAACCAATAGCGGAACCTGGATGCTCATATTGGCTCCCACATATTCTACGAAGATCTTTATCGGTCAAACCGCATAACAACATACGTTGTTCCCTTTGTCATCGGTATGTTACTTGCCCGAGATTCGATCGTCGGTATCTCAATACCTAGTTCAATCTCATTACTGGCAAGTCTCTTTACTCGTTCCATAATACATCATCCCGCAACTAACTCATTAGTTGCAATGCTTGCAAGGCTTATAGTGATGTGCATTACCGAGTGGGCCCAGAGATACCTCTCCGACAATCGGAGTGACAAATCCTAATCTCGAAATACGACAACCCAACAAGTACCTTTGGAGACACCTGTAGAGCACCTTTATAATCACCCAGTTACGTTGTGATGTTTGGTAGCACACAAAGTGTTCCTCTGGTAAACGGGAGTTGCATAATCTCATAGTCATAGAAACATGTATAAGTCATGAAGAAAGCAATAGCAACATACTAAACGATCGAGTGCTAAGCTAACGGAATGGGTCAAGTCAATCACATCATTCTCCTAATGATGTGATCCCGTTAATCAAATGACAACTCATGTCAATGGCTAGGAAACATAACCATCTTTGATCAACGAGCTAGTCAAGTAGAGGCATACTAGTGACACTCTTTTGTCTATGTATTCACACAAGTATTATGTTTCCGGTTAATACAATTCTAGCATGAATAATAAACATTTATCATGATATAAGGAAATAAATAATAACTTTATTATTGCCTCTAGGGCATATTTCATTCAGTCTCCTACTTGCACTAGAGTCAATAATCTAGATTACACAGTAATGATTCTAACACCCATGGAGCCTTGGTGCTGATCATGTTTTGCTCGTGGAAGAGGCTTAGTCAACGGGTCTGCAACATTCAGATCCGTATGTATCTTACAAATTTCTATGTCTCCCACCTGGACTTGATCTCGGATGGAGTTGAAGCGTCTCTTGATGTGCTTGGTTCTCTTGTGAAATTTGGATTCCTTTGCCAAGGCAATCGCACCAGTATTGTCACAAAAGATTTTCATTGGAACCGATGCACTAGGTATGACACCTAGATCGGATATGAACTCCTTCATTTGCTGCTTCCGAAGCAGCTATGTACTCCGCTTCACACGTAGATCCCGCGACAACGCTTTGTTTAGAACTGCACCAACTGACAGCTCCACCGTTCAATATAAACACGTATCCGGTTTGCGATTTAGAATCGCCCGGATCAGTGTCAAAGCTTGCATCGACGTAACCATTTACGACTAGCTCTTTGTCACCTCCATAAACGAGAAACATATCCTTAGTCCTTTTCAGGTATTTCAGGATGTTCTTGACCGCTGTCCAGTGATCCACTCCTGGATTACTTTGATACCTCCCTGCTAAACTTATAGCAAGGCACACATCAGGTCTGGTACACAGCATTGCATACATGATAGAGCCTATGGCTGAAGCATAGGGAACATCTTTCATTTTCTCTCTATCTTTTGCAGTGATCGGGCATTGAGTCTGACTCAACTTCACACCTTGTAACATAGGCAAGAACCCTTTCTTTGCTTGATAAATTTTGAACTTCTTCAAAACTTCATCAAGGTATGTGCTTTGTGAAAGTCCAATTAAGTGTCTTGATCTATCTCTATAGATCTTGATGCCCAATATATAAGCAGCTTCACCAAGGTCCTTCATAGAAAAACTCTTATTCAAGTATCCCTTTATGCTATCCAGAAATTCTATATCATTTCCAATCAGCAATATGCCATCCACATATAATATCAGAAATGCTACAGAGCTCCCACTCACTTCCTTGTAAATACAGGCTTCTCCAAAAGTCTGTATAAAACCATATGCTTTGATCACACTATCAAAGCGTTTATTCCAACTCCGAGAGGCTTGCACCAGTCCATAAATGGATCGCTGGAGCTTGCACACTTTGTTAGCTCCCTTTGGATCGACAAAACCTTCCGGTTGCATCATATACAACTCTTCTTCCAGAAATCCATTCAGGAATGCAGTTTTGACATCCATTTGCCAAATTTCATAATCATAAAATGCGGCAATTGCTAACATGATTCGGACAGACTTAAGCATCGCTACGGGTGAGAAAGTCTCATCGAGTCAACCCCTTGAACTTGTTGAAAACCTTTTGCAACAAGTCGAGCATTGTAGGCAGTAACATTACCGTCAGCGTCAGTCTTCTTCTTGAAGATCCATTTATTCTCAATGGCCTGCCGATCATCGGGCAAGTCAACCTAAGTCCACACTTTGTTCTCATACATGGATCCCATCTCAGATTTCATGGCCTCAAGCCATTTTGCGGAATCTGGGCTCACCATCGCTTCTTCATAGTTCGTAGGTTCGTCATGGTCTAGTAACATAACTTCCAGAACAGGATTACCGTACCACTCTGGTGCGGATCTTACTCTGGTTGATCTACGAGGTTCAGTAACAACTTGATCTGAAGTTTCATGATCATCATCATTAACTTCCTCACTAATTGGTGTAGGTGTCACAGGAACCGGTTTCTGTGATGAACTACTTTCCAATAAGGGAGCAGGTACAGTTACCTCATCAAGTTCTACTTTCCTCCCACTCACTTCTTTCGAGAGAAACTCCTTCTCTAGAAAGGATCCAAATTTAGCAACAAAAGTCTTGCCTTCAGATCTGTGATAGAAGGTGTACCCAACAGTTTCTTTTGGGTATCCTATGAAGACACATTTCTCCAATTTGGGTTCGAGCTTATCAGGTTGAAGCTTTTTCACATAAGCATCGCAGCCCCAAACTTTAAGAAACGACAACTTTGGTTTCTTGCCAAACCACAGTTCATAAGGCGTCGTCTCAACGGATTTTGATGGTGCCCTATTTAATGTGAATGCAGCCGTCTCTAAAGCATAACCCCAAAATGATAGCGGTAAATCAGTAAGAGACATCATAGATCGCACCATATCTAGTAAAGTACGATTACGACATTCAGACACACCATTACGCTGTGGTGTTCCGGGTGGCGTGAGTTGCGAAACTATTCCGCATTGTTTCAAATGAAGACCAAACTCGTAACTCAAATATTCTCCTCCACGATCAGATCGTAGAAACTTTATTTTCTTGTTATGATGATTTTCAACTTCACTCTGAAATTCCTTGAACTTTTCAAATGTTTCAGACTTATGTTTCATTAAGTAGATATACCCATGTCTGCTTAAATCATCTGTGAAGGTGAGACAATAAAGATACCCGCCGCGAGCCTCAATATTCATCGGACCACATACATCTGTATGATTTCCAACAAATCTGTTGCTCGCTCCAAAGTTTCAGAGAACGGCGTTTTAGTCATCTTGCCCATGAGGCATGGTTCGCAAGTACCAAGTGATTCATAATCAAGTGGTTCCAAGAGTCCATCAGTATGGAGTTTCTTCATGCGCTTTACACCAATATGACCTAAACGGCAGTGCCACAAATAAGTTGCACTATCATTATCAACTCTGCATCTTTTGGCTTCAATATTATGAATATGTGTATCACTACTATCGAGACTCAACAAAAATAGACCACTCTTCAAGGGTGCATGACCATAAAAGATATTACTCATATAAATAGAACAACCATTATTCTCTGATTTAAATGAATAACCGTCTCGCATCAAACAAGATCCAGATATAATGTTCATTCTCAATGCTGGCACCAAATAACAATTATTCAGGTCTAAAACTAATCCCGTAGGTAGATGTAGAGGTAGCGTGCCGACCGCGATCACATCGACTTTGGAACCATTTCCCACGCGCATCGTCACCTCGTCCTTAGCCAATTTTCGCTTAATCCGTAGTCCCTGTTTCGAGTTGCAAATATTAGCAACAGAACCAGTATCAAATACCCAGGTGCTACTGCGAGCATTAGTAAGGTACACATCAATAACATGTATATCACATATACCTTTGTTCACCTTGCCATCCTTCTTATCCGCCAAATACTTGGGGCAGTTCCGCTTCCAGTGACCAGTCTGCTTGCAGTAGAAGCACTCAGTCTCAAGCTTAGGTCCAAACTTGGGTTTCTTCTCCTGAGTAGCAACTTGTTTGCTGTTCTTCTTGAAGTTCCCCTTCTTCTTCCCTTTCCCTTTTTCTTGAAACTGGTGGTCTTATTGACCATCAACACTTGATGCTCCTTCTTGATTTCTACCTCCGCAGCCTTTAGCATTGCGTAGAGCTCGGGAATCGTCTTATCCATCCCTTGCATGTTATAGTTCATCACGAAGCTATTGTAGCTTGGTGGCAGTGATTGAAGAATTATGTCAATGACGCTATCATCCGGAAGATTAACTCCCAATTGAATCAAGTGATTGTTATACCCAGACATTCTGAGTATATGCTCACTGACATAACTATTCTCCTCCATCCTGCAGCTGTAGAACTTTTTGGAGACTTCATATCTCTCAATCCGGGCATTTTCTTGAAATATTAACTTCTACTCCTGGAACATCTCATATGCTCCATGAAGTTCAAAACATCGTTGAAGTCCCGGTTCTAAGCCGTAAAGCATGGCACACTGAACTATCGAGTAGTCATCAGCTTTGCTCTGCCAGACGTTCATAACATCTGGTGTTGCTCCTGCAGCAGGTCTGGCACCTAGCGGTGCTTCCAGGACGTAATTCTTCTGTGCAGCAATGAGGATAATCCTCAAGTTACGGACCCAGTCCATGTAATTGCTACCATCATCTTTCAACTTTGCTTTCTCAAGGAACGCATTAAAATTCAACGGAACAACAGCACGGGCCATCTATCTACAATCAACATAGACAAGCAAAATACTATCAGGTACTAAGTTCATGATAAATTTAAGTTCAATTAATCATATTACTTAAGAACTCCCACTTAGATAGACATCCCTCTAATCTTCTAAGTGATCACGTGATCCAAATCAACTAAACCATGTCCGATCATCACGTGAGATGGAGTAGTTTCAATGGTGAACGTCACTATGTTGATCATATCTACTATATGATTCACGCTCGACCTTTCGGTCTCCGTGTTCCGAGGCCGTATCTGCATATGCTAGGCTCGTCAAGTTTAACCTGAGTATTCCGCGTGTGCAACTGTTTTGCACCCGTTGTATTTGAACGTAGAGCCTATCACACCCGATCATCACGTGGTGTCTCAGCACGAAGAACTTTCGCAACGGTGCATACTCAGGGAGAACATTTATACCTTGATAATTTAGTGAGAGATCATCTTATAATGCTACCGTCAATCAAAGCAAGATAAGATGCATAAAAGATAAACATCACATGCAATCAATATAAGTGATATGATATGGCCATCATCATCTTGTGCTTGTGATCTCCATCTTCGAAGCACCATCATGATCACCATCGTCACCGGCGCGACACCTTGATCTCCATCGTAGCATCGTTGTCACCTCACCAACTTATGCTTCTACGACTATCGCTACCGCTTAGTGATAAAGTAAAGCATTACAGGGCGATTGCATTGCATACAATAAAGCGACAACCATATGGCTCCTGCCACTTGCCGATAACTCAATTACAAAACATGATCATCTCATACAATAAAATTTAGCATCATGCCTTGACCATATCACATCACAACATGCCCTGCAAAAACAAGTTAGACGTCCTCTACTTTGTTGTTGCAAGTTTTACGTGGCTGCTACGGGCTGAGCAAGAACCGTTCTTACCTACGCATCAAAACCACAACAATAGTTCGTCAAGTTAGTGCTGTTTTAACCTTCTCAAGGACCGGGCGTAGCCACACTCGGTTCAACTAAAGTTGGAGAAACTGACACCCGCCAGCCACCTGTGTGCAAAGCACGTCGGTAGAACCAGCCTCGCGTAAGCGTACGCGTAATGTCGGTCTGGGCCGCTTCATCCAACAATACCGCCGAACCAAAGTATGACATGCTGGTAAGCAGTATGACTTATATCGCCCACAACTCACTTGTGTTCTACTCGTGCATATGACATCTACGCATAAAACCTGGCTCGGATGCCACTGTTGGGGAACGTAGTAATTTCATAAAATTTCCTACGCACACGCAAGATCATGGTGATGCATAGCAACGAGAGGGGAGAGTGTTGTCCACATACCCTCGTAGACCGAAAGCGGAAGCGTTAGCACAACACGGTTGATGTAGTCGTACGTCTTCACGATCTGACCGATCAAGTACCGAACGCACGGCACCTCCGAGTTCTGCACACGTTCAACTCGATGACGTCCCTCGAACTCCGATCCAACCGAGTGTTGAGGGAGAGTTTCGTCAGCACGACGGCGTGGTGACGATGATGATGTTCTACCAACGCAGGGCTTCGCCTACGCACCGCTACGATATTATCGAGGTGGATTATGGTGGAGGGGGGCACCGCACACAGCTAAGAGATCAAGAGATCAATTGTTATGTCTATGGGGTGCCCCCCTCCTCCGTATATAAAGGGGGGAAGAGGAGAGGGCCGGCCAAGGGGGTGGCGCGCCCTAGGAGGGGGAAACCTACTCCAAGTAGGTTTGCCCCTTCCCTTTCCTAGTCCAAGAAGGAGGGGGGAGGAAGGAGTGGGAGAGGGGAAAGGCAAGGGGGCGCCGCCCCCCTTCCTTGTCCTATTCGGACTCAAGGGGAGGGGGCGCGCCTCTTGCCCTGGCCGGCCCCTCTCTCTCTCCACTAGGGCCCAACAAGGCCCATTAGTTCCCGGGGGGGTTCCGGTAACCCCCGGTACTCCGATAAATGTCCGAAACCTTCCAGAACCTTTCCGGTGTCCAAACATAGTCGTCCAATATATCGATCTTTACGTTTCGACCATTTCAAGACTCCTCGTCATGTCCGTGATCACATCCGGGACTCTAAACAACCTTCGGTACATCAAAACACATAAACTCATAATATAACTGTCATCGAATTTTAAGCGTGCGGACCCTACGGGTTCGAGAACTATGTAGACATGAACGAGACACGTCTCTGGTCACTAACCAATAGCGGAACTTGGATGCTCATATTGGCTCCCACATATTCTATGAAGATCTTTATCGGTCAAACCGCATAACTGAAGGAAATATGCCCTAGAGGCAATAATAAAGTTATTATTTATTTCCTTATATCATGATAAATGTTTATTATTCATGCTAGAATTGTATTAACCAGAAACGTAATACTTGTGTGAATACATAGACAAACAAAGTGTCACTAGTGTGCCTCTACTTGACTAGCTCGTTGATCAAAGATGGTTATGTTCCCTAGCCATTGACATGGGTTGCCATTTGATTAACGGGATCACATCATTAGGAGAATGATGTGATTGACTTGACTCATTCCGTTAGCTTAGCACTCGATCGTTTAGTATGTTGCTATTGCTTTCTTCATGACTTTTACATGTTCCTATGACTATGAGATTATGCAACCCCCGTTTGTCGGAGGAACACTTTGTGTGCTACCAAACATCACAACGTAACTGGGTGATTATAAAGGTGCTCTAGAGGTGTCTCCGAAGGTACTTGTTGGGTTGGCATATTTCGAGATTAGGATTTGTCACTCCGATTGTCGGAGAGGTATCTCTGGGCCCACTCGGTAATGCACATCACTTAAGCCTTGCAAGCATTACAACTAATGAGTTAGTTGCGGAATGATGTATTACGGAACGAGTAAAGAGACTTGCCGGTAACGAGATTGAACTAGGTATTGAGATAACGACGATCGAATCTCGGGCAAGTAACATACCGATGACAAAGGGAACAACGTATGTTGCTATGCGGTCTGACCGATAAAGATCTTTTTAGAATATGTGGGAGCCAATATGAGCATCCAGGTTCCGCTATTGGTTATTGACCGGAGACGTGTCTCGGTCATGTCTACATAGTTCTCGAACCCGTAGGGTCCGCACGCTTAACGTTTCGATGACAGTTATATTATGAGTTTATATGTTTTGATGTACCGAAGGTTGTTCAGAATCCCGGATGTGATCACGGACATGACGAGGAGTCTCGAAATGGTCGAGACATGAAGATTGATATATTGGAAGCCTATATTTGGATATCGGAAGTGTTCCGGGTGAAATCGGGATTTTACCGGAGTACCGGAGGGGTTACCGGAACCCCCCGGGGGTTAATGGGCCATAGTGGGCCTTAGTGGAGAAGAGGAGAGGCGGCCAGGGCAGGGCCGCGCGCCCCCCCTAGTCCGAATAGGACAAGGAGAGGGGGGCGTCGCCCCCCTTCCTTCTTCTCCTCCACCTCTTTCCCCCTACTCCTATTCCAACAAGGAAGGGAGGGAGTCCTACTCCCGGTTGGAGTAGGACTCCTCTTGGCGCGCCTCCTCCCTGGCCGGCCGCACCTCCCCCCTTTGCTCCTTTATATACGGGGGCAGGGGGGCACCCCAAAGACACAACAATTGATCGTTTGATCTTTTAGCAATGTGCGATGCCCCCCTCCACCATAGTCCACCTCGATAATACTGTAGCGGTGCTTAAGCAAAGCCCTGCGTCGGTAGAACATCATAATCGTCACCACACCGTCGTGCTGACGAAACTCTCCCTCAACACTCGGCTGGATCGGAGTTCGAGGGACGTCATCGGGCTGAACGTGTGCTAAACTCGGAGGTGCCCTGCGTTCGGTACTTGATCGGTCGGATCATGAAGACGTACGACTACATCAACCGTGTTGTGCTAACGCTTCCGCTTTCGGTCTACGAGGGTACGTGGACAACACTCTCCCCTCTCGTTGCTATGCATCACCATGATCTTGCGTGTGCGTAGGAAATTTTATGAAATTACTACGTTCCCCAACAGTGGCATCCGAGCCAGGTTTTATGCGTAGATGTCATATGCACGAGTAGAACACAAGTGAGTTGTGGGCGATATAAGTCATACTGCTTACCAGCATGTCATACTTTGGTTCGGCGGTATTGTTGGATGAAGCGGCCCAGACCGACATTACGCGTACGCTTACGCGAGACTGGTTCTACCGATGTGCTTTGCACACAGGTGGCTGGCGGGTGTCAGTTTCTCCAACTTTAGTTGAACCGAGTGTGGCTACGCCCGGTCCTTGTGAAGGTTAAAACAGCACCAACTTGACAAACTATCGTTGTGGTTTTGATGCGTAGGTAAGAACGGTTCTTGCTAAGCCCAGTAGCAGCCACGTAAAACTTGCAATAACAAAGTAGAGGACGTCTAACTTGTTTTTGCAGGGCATATTGTGATGTGATATGGTCAAGACATGATGCTAAATTTTATGTATGAGATGATCATGTTTTGTAACCGAGTTATCGGCAACTGGCAGGAGCCATATGGTTGTCGCTTTATTGTATGCAATGCAATCGCCCTGTAATGCTTTACTTTATCACTAAGCGGTAGCGATAGTCGTAAAGCATAAGATTGGCGAGACGACAACGATGCTACGATGGAGATCAAGGTGTCGCGCCGGTGACGATGGTGATCATGACGGTGCTTCGGAGATGGAGATCACAAGCACAAGATGATGATGGCCATATCATATCACTTATATTGATTGCATGTGATGTTTATCTTTTATGCATCTTATCTTGCTTTGATTGACGGTAGCATTATAAGATGATCTCTCACTAAATTTCAAGATAAAAGTGTTCTCCCTGAGTATGCACCGTTGCCAAAGTTCGTCGTGCCCAGACACCACGTGATGATCGGGTGTGATAAGCTCTACATCCATCTACAACGGGTGCAAGCCAGTTTTGCACACGCAGAATACTCAGGTTAAACTTGACGAGCCTAGCATATGCATATATGGCCTCGGAACACTGAGACCGAAAGGTCGAGCGTGAATCATATAGTAGATATGATCAACATAGTGATGTTCACCATTGAAAGCTACTCCATTTCACGTGATGATCGGACATGGTTTAGTTGATTTGGATCACGTGATCACTTAGAGGATTAGAGGGATGTCTATCTAAGTGGGAGTTCTTAAGTAATATGATTAATTGAACTTAAATTTATCATGAACTTAGTACCTGATAGTATCTTGCTTGTCTATGTTGATTGTAGATAGATGGCCTGTGCTGTTGTTCCGTTGAATTTTAATGCGTTCCTTGAGAAAGGAAAATTGAAAGATGATGGTAGCAATTGATGTAGGGTGGAACCCTAGATGGTCGATCTTTCACGAAAGGAGCGGATCCCTACGAGGAACGTGATGAACACGAGGGGAAACACGAGGGAAACACGAGAGGAACACGAGAGAAATCACACAACCAACAAGAATAGATCACACATGCGCTAGATCGATGAACACAACAAGATCTAAAGTCAACAACGGACGATACAAACGGTAACCGGTTCTTCTCCGTGAGGAGGTATTGAATCCACGAGGGGATCTTCCCGTGAGGGGTCTTGAATCCAAGGTGGATCTTCTCCGTAGAGGCCGCGGTCTCTCTCGTGGAGTCAATCCGATATGGATGAGCAAAGCTCTATCTCTAAATGAGCTAATCCTTTACTAACCCTAGAAAGATGGAGGAGAAGGAGTATATATAGTCTAGGGGGTCGAAGGGGTACATGGGCCTCGGCCCTTTGCTGTGCGCAGACAGACGGATCCGGATGTCCGGGCGACGGGCCGGATGTCCGGGGCTCTAGGAGGGGCCGGATGTCTGGGCTGGCGGTGCAAACTTCTGTAGTCTGTGGATAGGCGGGGTCGGATGTCCGGGCTGGGGGGCCGGATGTCCGGCGGCTCGGGAAGAGCCGGATGTCCGGGCTGACGTGGTTCAGCTTCGGGTGCCTTCTGTGATGGGCGCCGGATTTCCGGGCTGGTGCCGGATGTCCGGGCTTGCGGGAGGGGCCGGATGTCCGGGGCCTGGCCGGATGTCCAGGTCCTGTAGCCTTTCTCCGGTTCCTCTCGTCGTGTTCCTTCATCCTTGTACTTGGGGACTTGTCCATCATTCCGAGCATCTCCGAGAGGGTCTCCTTGGTACCTAGGCATATGTAGTGTCCTTGCATTAGGTAGCAACCATGTCTCACATGAATGGAAAGGAGAAGCATTTAGGAGCGGGTTCACCTTAGGTCCAATGGCGTAGGCTCGAGTGTACATGGGGATGATCGTAGGATGCTCCGCATCATCTCCCCTCCCTTGGGAGAGATCCGACCTCGGATCGAAATCCTCATCACCATGGAAACGGTTGTCGTGGACGGACTTGTAGTTGGACGAAGTGGAAGACATGGCGCAATCCAAGTACTCCAAGGTGTGTCCGGAGTGGTACACATGCAAAAAGAGCAAACACAAACAACACTTGGAAATACAATGGTTAGCGCACACAAAGTGTCCATCATGTAAAAATGAGTCCGTGAGTCAAGATTGTTCGTGGCAAAGCGCATGAAGCTTATCAAGATGATATAGAATGATATGCAAAGCGTTCTTGGGAGAAAAAGCATACATTATGCACACAAATGTATTTTGAATATGATGAATGCAACCACGGTGCAAAATGATGTCATAGTGAGACGGTTTATCAATAGCATGAATATGGCAATGGATGCTCAATATGATTATGTTATCATGCAATTGATGGTAGGCAATGTGATCATTATGTATGAATATGCCATCAAGAAAGATCACAACAAATTTGCTAAGGAAATGCACAAGCTCATATATCATGGATGACATGGGAATAGGTGCAGCAAGACAAGCATAATGTGTGTCAATCCATGCATAAGATGCAAATTTGTCATGGGTGTTGTTGTACCATAGCTCGATGTCGTGGTAGAAGTGTTGGTCCGGTGGTGCATCCACTAAGTTCGAGCACTCCTCAACTTGAAGGTCCATAGGGTCCATCTCCAATGTCGGTCCTCCGTTCACGAGATGTATCATGTAGAAAACAAGAAGGAAACAACAATGAAAGAGTGACCCATCCAACATGCGTATTTGAGAATGGC
Source organism: Triticum aestivum (assembly GCF_018294505.1). Classification (NCBI taxonomy): domain Eukaryota; kingdom Viridiplantae; phylum Streptophyta; class Magnoliopsida; order Poales; family Poaceae; genus Triticum; species Triticum aestivum. Next base: position 449,556,291 of record NC_057805.1, on the reverse strand, counting down.
TCAAAGGGAAGGAGTTCACCTTTAGTAGTTTCTCAAGGGTGATGGAGTTGCGCATAATGTATGCCTTCTCATAACCAAAATGTTTCGTGATCGTACCGCCTTGTGAATCCTTCAAAATGAAAGAACATGACAAACACTCGGAAAAACAAATGAGGTTAGCGGAAATGCAAAACCTAGCATTCGTGTGGTAAGATACCCAACAAGTGTATGCATCATGCTCATCATAAGAAAGTACAACGGTGTAGTTCATGGTATGGAGGCGTATGATGCGGGAACAACCAAATACAATAGACTCAATCAACCAAGCATGCATCACAAGTGAAGTATCCAAGTCTCCAATATCATTAAGCATAGAAGCAACTATTGGAGGCAAGCGACAATAAACAAGATATATCATGTGAAAGGCATGAGCATATATGTCATCAACCCAAGAAAGCGAGTAATGGAACATGGGTGATGCAACCAAGCAAGTAATCATAGTGATCAAGTCAAGCAAGCTAGTAGTGCGAAGATGCAACGTACTAGAAGGAATCATGGCAAGCATGTCATGTGTGCAAATAGTGGGCATATATAATGCACACGACATTTCACAAGCATAAAGGCAAGAGATGAGCAAAATAGCAGCAATAGCATGGGGCACATGATAAACATGGCAATAGCAACAAGGATCTCCATCAAGCATGCAAATACACATAGGAGTATCATAATGGTGCATCATGGGTAAATGCAAGCAAGGGTCACAATTGCATGGCAAAGGCATAGAAGCAAGCATAGCATGCAAAGTGAACACGGGAAAATGAGCATAAGGTGACAAATGGTAAATAGCCCATAGCCGTGTGAGAGCCAAGTAGAAGAGATGCGCGTAGTCGTTGCGCGAAGGGAATGGTGGGAAGGACAATCCACGGGATCCCAAGTCATCTTTGCTCTCAAGAGCTCGTTTCGTCAACTCATGGGATTGTGAGGTTGACGAGTGTTCATAAGTACCTACACAAAACAAAGACAAAGGGAAAATTGTGTGTGCGTGGTAGATGTACACATCATCCATCATGATGCATACGTGCATGTGTTGGTTAGCACAAAATAGCCAATGCTCAAATAAATGAGATGCGTGATATAGAAACATGTCATCCATCATGAGAGGTTTGTTGTTATGTATGGCATAATGGAGACTCAAATTGTGTAATGCATCATGAGAAATATGTAGAGCATTGTTATTCATGGAATGCATATGGTGCAAAAAATTATGGGAATCATGCAAAGTATGGAATGCATCAAAATCTCCTAATATGTATGAGGAAACTATGGGGGGTCTCCTCATGAGCATTTGTAGAAACATCACATGGAGAATATTGACAACATCCAAAACAAAGCATAGTTGGTTCTATGTGATCATGGCATGGCATAATAGATGAATTGCACAAATCATATAAAGGAAGCATAGCAATATCATCACATGAAAAACAAAAGCCAATGACCATCATCTCGTCATCTATGCCATAAGTGCAAATGGGATGTATTTTAATGGGGCATGCATAGTCACTATGTTGAGATTGAAATGAAACAATATGGGAGATCTCACTCATAGCATATGACAAGTTCAAAGGATTGTCAAACATGAAGTGACCAATAGAATTTTCACATGATATCCTATGGAGCATAGCATCACAACTAGGCAACTCAACATGCTCATCATCATATTCATCATAAATGGGTAAGTCATGACATGAAGAAGTCGCACTAGCATGAAGCATGGTAATAGGTGTGTCATTATCATGCAAACAATCATTGGTGAGATAGTCCACTAGTGGGACAAGAGAAGCACCATCACCTATGTTACCTTTGGAGCATAGCTCATGTGTTGTAGGTGAGGTTGCAACTTGATGGTACCATGTGGGGGGTTCATCATCGTCCACCATGGCCATCGGTTTTCCCATTCGAGGTATGGACTTGTCGAGGATAGGCGTGTCATCATGTAGGAGACCTAGCACCAAAGAATAAAACACACTCGGAGTAGAGGGTAACTCGTTAGAAATCATAGTGGCATCGCATGCCGTGTCAACTACCTCACTCACTAAGTGTTGTGGGTCACTCACTCCCTCAAAGATGCTCTCACTCATATTGTTTGTGGAGTCACTCAAATGGCGCTCAACCTCACATAAGATCTCTGGCATGCTCTCATATGTGGGGCTAGTGGTGGTCACACTCATCCTCTCATAGGAAATGCACTCAATGTCACATATGGTGGAGTCACTCATATCACTCATGGTGGGGTGGCTCTCCTCACATGGGAATTGGGGCACATATGTGGGTGTCGGAGAGATGTTGGTGCAAATGTCTCCATGCTCAACTCCTATCGCCGCCTTGGTTGAAGGGATAGTCCCATGCTCAACCTTCTTGTCGTCGTCTTGTTGTTGGAGGCCCATATGATGTGGCACCTCGTAGCTCGTCTCCATGACCGAAGGGAATTTCCCATGCTCGGCCATCTTCCTTGAGGGGCTTCCGAAGATGGAAGTGTCGCCCTCGCTTGTAGGTGGTCGCCTTGGACGTGATGAAGTCGTGGTAGGCGTACTCGTGGGAAGTACGCGAAGATGCCGTACGTCCAAAGGCGAAGATGCCTTGATAGCACTTGGCGAAGATGCCGAAGTGGTTGTTGTAGCCGTAGCTCCGTCTTGGTGGTGCTCGTCTCGCGGTCTTCTCTTATGCTCATGAAGCTTGGCCTTGGTGTGAAGTAGGGCTTGTTCAGACTTATGCATTTGCGCTTGTGGAGCATCTTCATGTTGATGTTGTCGTTGTCGCACTTGAGCTCATAGTAGATGTCGTTCGTCGTCATCGTGCACATGATGCTTGGAGGTGTCTTGCCCTTCATGACGATGCTGGCGATGGTCGCCATGGAGATGTGGACGTGGACGACTTGCGCTTGCATCTTGTTTGCGCTCCGAAGATGATCGACTTGCTCGCCGCCGCCTTGAGGATGATGAAGGGGAAGAAGACTTGTAGTCGGCCACCATGTCGCGTAGTTGATCCTTTAGCTCACCCAACTTGGTGTTGATGTAGTCCCTTTTCCTTACTTCAGAGTGGTGTATGTCGATGGCGAGGTTGTCGAGGCGCTCTCGCAAGGTAGATTGTGTTCCTTGCATTTGTCGTTGTAGATCGAAGATGGACGCTTTGGTGATGTAGTTGTTCGCGCCGTCGTTGTTGTCGAAGACCGGAGATGAAATGCCTTGCCTATCCATCACAAGACTCGAGCAAATATGAGTGGGAGAAAGAGAAGAACTATACCAAATGTACCTTGACCGATGTTGAAGATGGATCAATGATCACTCAATGTGTAACAAGGAAATAGCACAATTGGTACCAATTCTTGTCGGTTTCTCACACCTACACAAGTAAGGCTTATAGTGGAGCTCGGTGAGGATAGTGGCACAAAAATTTGATGCAAAATGTTAGCAAGAGTCAATAATGTTGAAAAATATTCACAAATTCGCAAGTGAAACAAGTAGACCAATAACAAAGAATGGCACACGGAAACACACATACGGATAGATAAATGGGGTCGTGCAACCAAGGAATGAGCACAAAATGTGGAGTCCACGGAAAAAGCTCGTGTTGCACAACTCAAGAGAGACGCTAGCACGATTGCTCAATAGGCGGATACGACACTTGTGCACAACCTATGATATGCAAAATGGATAAACTTCTATCCCAAGTATGCTATGTATGTATGGTTCCCGGTGTTTCTCACAAGATGATCCAAGATGATTGGATATGACAATCTTATATGCAATGTTGTATGATGCTATGGCACTTGCTTACAAGCTCTTTGTTCACTCTTTTGCTTAAAAGCTTATTCTTCTTTTTTTTTGTATGGCCACTTTTGCACAATGCACAAACCAAGATAGCAATTGTGTATATGCGGGAACAATCTTTGTGACACAAGAGATGATATGATACCAAGATGATATGGTATGTATGCAATGGGAGGTGTAGATCACTAATGTGCACAAGTAACGTTGCCGGCAATACTCAAATGGCTAGTCTCGATGGGCAAGTGACGCAAAATAGGCTAGGGGTTATCAATGCAATGTGCAAGGGAATATACAATGGAGGGATACCACGATACCGAGATGATATGGAGGTTACCGTCCGAGGCGATGATGAGTGGCGGTGTTCTTGATGTAGATACCAAGATGATGGAGACTCATCCCTAAGTAGCCGAAACACCTTAGGAAACGGAAAAACCACAACTCAAAATCTCAAGGACAAAAGTCAAACGGTGGTAGTGTAAGCGGTGGTGGTTTTGCGAAAGCTCAAAGGGATTGCGGAAATGCAATGATGGGTTTTGAGACGCAATGCGGAAGTCGAGGGTAAGGTGGATGGACTATACACGGTGTCGGAGTTCGAAACATGGTCCCTAAGTAGCCGAAACACCTTAGGAGACTCGAATCACAACTCTAACAACCTCAAATGCAAAGGGGGACAAAATTGGTTAGGTTGCGGAAGTCGTTGATGGTTATGCGGATGTTGTGGTGGAAGCCCTAGGCAAAGATGCCAAAGTTGTCAAAATTTGATGGAGTCAAATGGGGATGGGACCTATCTAGATGGATATAGGATGTCAATAGCTACTCAACGAGCTAAAGAACACGAAAATCGGACTCCGGATGTGGAAGTTATGCACAAAACGGTGAAACGGAAAAAGCTGAAATCCCAGGGGTCGGACGTCCGGGGATTTGGCCGGATATCCGGGACCTGATGTCCAGAAACTTGTGCGATTTTGCCCTCCAGGAGCCGGATGTCCGTCTTGGGGCCCGGATGTCCGGCCAGATGGCTCGGATGTCTGGCCCGACGATTCCAGATCGGGATGTGGACTTCGAAACTCGATTTGGGGCGGAAATGGATGATTTCAAGGGCAAAATTGGAGAGATTTCGTGGATGGAAAGTGGGGAAAATTGGGGGAAAGCTAGATCCACTAGTAACAAAGCAAATTCATGGATCAAAATCAACAAAACATCATCAAACCAACAAATCACAAAAAAAATTGGGGGCTATTTTTTGGTGGGGATTTTCGAATTTGGGACAAAATCAACAAAAATAGGCTAGAAAACACAACGGGGAGGCTCCGAAATCGTGATCAACGTGACTCATGATACCAAGATGATATCATGAGACAAGCTGGCTCTGATCCAAGATGATGTAGGGTGGAACCCTAGATGGCCGATCTTTCACGAAAGGAGTGGATCCCTACGAGGAACGTGATGAACACGAGGGGAAACACGAGAGGAACACGAGAGAAATCACATAACCAACAAGAATAGATCACACATGCGCTAGATCGATGAACACAAAGGTAAGATACAAGATCCAAAGTCAACAATGGACGATACAAACGGTAACCGGTTCTTCTCCGTGAGGAGGTCTTGAATCCACGAGGGGATCTTCCCGTGAGGGGTCTTGAATCCAAGGTGGATCTTCTCCGTAGAGGCCGCGGTCTCTCTCGTGGAGTCGATCCGATATGGATGAGCAAAGCTCTATCTCTAAATGAGCTAATCCTTTGCTAACCCTAGAAAGATGGAGGAGAAGGAGTATATATAGTCTAGGGGGTCGAAGGGGTACACGGGCCTCGGCCCTTTGCTGTGCGCAGACAGACGGAGCCGGATGTCCGGGCGACGGGCCGGATGTCCGGGCTGGCGGTGCAAACTTCTGTAGTCTGTGGATAGGCGGGGTCGGATGTCCGGGCTGGGGGGCCGGATGTCCGGCGGCTCGGGAAGAGCCGGATGTCCTGGCCTCTGGCCGGATGTCCGGGCTGACGTGGTTCAGCTTCGGGTGCCTTCTGTGATGGGCGCCGGATTTCTGGGCTGGTGCCGGATGTCCGGGCTTGCGGGAGGGGCCGGATGTCTGGGGCCTGGCCGGATGTCCGGGTCCTATAGCCTTTCTCCGGTTCCTCTCGTCGTGCTCCTTCATCCTTGTACTTGGGGACTTGTCCATCATTCCAAGCATCTCCGAGAGGGTCTCCTTGGTACCTAGGCATATGTAGTGCCCTTGCATTAGGTAGCAACCATGTCTCACATGAATGGAAAGGAGAAGCATTTAGGAGCGGGTTCACCTTAGGTCCAATGGCGTAGGCTCGAGTGTATATGGGGATGATCGTAGGATGCTCCGCATCAGCAATTACACGGACTGGGTCCGTAACTTGAGGATTATCCTGATTGCTGCACAGACGAATTACGTCCTGGAAGCACCGCTAGGTGCCAAACCTGCTGCAGGAGCAACACCAGATGTTATGAACTTCTGGCAGAGCAAAGCTGATGACTACTCGATAGTTCAGTGTGCCATGCTTTACGGCTTAGAACCGGGACTTCAACGACGTTTTGAACGTCATGGAGCATATGAGATGTTCCAGGAGTTGAAGTTAATATTTCAAGCAAATGCTCGGATTGAGAGATATGAAGTCTCCAATAAGTTCTACAGCTGCAAGATGGAGGAGAATAGTTCTGTCAGTGAGCATATACTCAAAATGTCTGGGTATAACAATCACTTGATTCAACTGGGAGTTAATCTTCCGGATGATAGCGTCATTGACAGAATTCTTCAATCACTGCCACCAAGCTACAAGAGCTTCGTGATGAACTATAAGATGCAAGGGATGGATAAGACAATTCCCGAGCTCTTCGCAATGCTAAAGGCTGCGGAGGTAGAAATCAAGAAGGAGCATCAAGTGTTGATGGTCAATAAGACCACCAGTTTCAAGAAAAAGGGCAAAGGGAAGAAGAAGGGGAACTTCAAGAAGAACAACAAGCAAGTTGCTGCTCAAGAGAAGAAACCCAAGTCTGGACCTAAGCCAGAGACTGAGTGCTTCTACTGCAAGCAGACTGGTCACTGGAAGCGGAACTGCCCCAAGTATTTGGCGGATAAGAAGGATGGCAAGATGAACAAAGGTATATGTGATATACATGTTATTAATGTATACCTTACTAGAGCTCACAGTAGCACCTGGGTATTTGATACTGGTTCTGTTGCTAATATTTGCAACTCGAAACAGGGACTACGGATTAAGCGAACACTGGCCAAGGACGAGGTGACGATGCGCGTGGGAAACGGTTCCAAAGTCGATGTGATCGCTGTCAACACGCTACCTACATCTACCTTCGGGATTAGTATTAGACCTAAATAATTGTTATTTGGTGCCAGCGTTGAGCATGAACATTATATCTGGATCTTGTTTGATGCGAGACGGTTATTCATTTAAATCAGAGAATAATGCTTGTTCTATTTATATGAGTAATATCTTTTATGGTCATGCACCCTTGAAGAGTGGTCTATTTTTGATGAATCTCGATAGTAGTGATACACATATTCATAATGTTGAAGCCAAAAGATGCAGATTTGATAATGATAGTGCAACTTATTTGTGGCACTACCGTTTAGGTCATATCGGTGTAAAGCGCATGAAGAAACTCCATACTGATGGACTTTTGGAACCACTTGATTATGAATCACTTGGTACTTGCGAACCGTGCCTCATGGGCAAGATGACTAAAACGCCGTTCTCTGGTACTATGGAGAGAGCAACAGATTTGCTGGAAATCATACATACAGATGTATGTGGTCCGATGAATGTTGAGGCTCGTGGCGGATATCGTTATTTTCTCACCTTCACAGATGATTTGAGCAGATATGGGTATATCTACTTAATGAAACATAAGTCTGAAACATTTGAAAAGTTCAAAGAATTTCAGAGTGAAGTTGAAAATCATCGTAACAAGAAAATAAAGTTTCTACGATCTGATCGTGGAGGAGAATATTTGAGTTACGAGTTTGGTCTACATTTGAAACAATGTGGAATAGTTTCGCAACTCACGCCACTCGGAACACCACAGCGTAATGGTGTGTCCGAACGTCGTAATCGTACTTTACTAGATATGGTGCGATCTAAGATGTCTCTTACTGATTTACCGCTATCGTTTTGGGGTTATGCTTTAGACATGGCTGCATTCACGTTAAATAGGGCACCATCGAAATCCGTTGAGACGACGCCTTATGAACTGTGGTTTGGCAAGAAACCAAAGTTGTCGTTTCTTAAAGTTTGGGGCTGCGATGCTTATGTGAAAAAACTTCAACCTGATAAGCTCGAACCCAAATCGGAGAAATGTGTCTTCATAGGATACCCAAAGGAGACTGTTGGGTACACCTTCTATCACAGATCCGAAGGCAAGACATTCGTTGCTAAGAATGGATCCTTTCTAGAGAAGGAGTTTCCCTCGAAAGAAGTGAGTGGGAGGAAAGTAGCTAGAACTTGATGAGGTAACTGGACCTGCTCCCTTATTGGAAAGTAGTTCATCACAGAAACCGGTTCCTGTGACGCCTACACCAATTAGTGAGGAAGTTAATGATGATGATCATGGAACTTCAGATCAAGTTGTTACCGAACCTCGTAGGTCAACCAGAGTAAGATCCGCACCAGAGTGGTACGGTAATCCTGCTCTGGAGGTTATGTTACTAGACCATGACGAACCTACGAACTATGAAGAAGCGATGGTGAGCCCAGATTCCGCAAAATGGCTTGAGGCCATGAAATCTGAGATGGGATCCATGTATGAGAACAAAGTGTGGACTTTGGTTGACTTGCCCGATGATCGGCAAGCCATTGAAAATAAATGGATCTTCAAGAAGAAGAATGACGCTGACAGTAACGTTACTGTCTATAAAGCTCGACTACGATGAGACCTTCTCACCCGTAGCGATGCTTAAGTCTGTCCGAATCATGTTAGCAATTGCCGCATTTTATGATTATGAAATTTGGCAAATGGATGTCAAAACTGCATTCCTGAATGGATTTCTGGAAGAGGAGTTGTATATGATACAACCGGAAGGTTTTGTCGAGCCAAAGGGAGCTAAAAAAGTGTGCAAGCTCCAGCGATCCATTTATGGATTGGTGCAAGCCTCTCGGAGTTGGAATAAACGCTTTGATAGTGTGATCAAAGCATTTGGTTTTATACAGACTTTTGGAGAAGCCTGTATTTACAAGAAAGTGAGTGGGAGCTCTGTAGCATTTCTGATATTATATGTGGATGACATATTGCTGATTGGAAATGATATAGAATTCCTGGATAGCATAAAGGGATACTTGAATAAGAGTTTTTCAATGAAAGACCTCGGTGAAGCTGCTTATATATTGGGCATCAAGATCTATAGAGATAGATAAAGACGCTTAATTGGACTTTCACAAAGCACATACCTTGACAAAGTTTTTAAGAAGTTCAAAATGGATCAAGCAAAGAAAGGGTTCTTGCCCGTGTTACAAGGTGTGAAGTTGAGTAAGACTCAATGCCCGACCACGACAGAAGATAGAGAGAAAATGAAAGATGTTCCCTATGCTTCAGCCATAGGCTCTATCATGTATGCAATGCTGTGTACCAGACCTGATGTGTGCCTTGCTATAAGTCTAGCAGGGAGGTACCAAAGTAATCCAGGAGTGGGTCACTGGACAGCGGTCAAGAACATCCTGAAATACCTGAAAAGGACTAAGGATATGTTTCTCGTTTATGGAGGTGACAAAGAGCTCATCGTAAATGGTTACGTTGATGCAAGCTTTGACACTGATCCAGACGATTCTAAATCGCAAACCGGATACATGTTTACATTGAACGGTGGAGCTGTCAGTTGGTGCAGTTCTAAACAAAGCGTCGTGGCGGGATCTACGTGTAAAGCGGAGTACATAGCTACTTCGGAAGCAGCAAATGAAGGAGTCTTGATGAAGGAGTTCATATCCGATCTAGGTGTCATACCTAGTGCATCGGGTCCAATGAAAATCTTTTGTGACAATACTGGTGCAATTGCCTTGGCGAAGGAATCCAGATTTCACAAGAGAACCAAGCACATCAAGAGACGCTTCAATTCCACCCGGGATCTAGTCCAGGTGGGAGACATAGAAATTTGCAAGATACATACGGATCTGAATGTTGCAGACCCGTTGACTAAGCTTCCACGAGCAAAACATGATCAACACCAAGGCTCCATGGGTGTTAGAATCATTACTGCGTAATCTAGATTATTGACTCTAGTGCAAGTGGGAGACTGAAGGAAATATTCCCTAGAGGCAATAATATAGTTATTATTTATTTCCTTATATCACGATAAATGTTTATTATTCATGCTAGAATTGTATTAACCGGAAACGTAATACTTATGTGAATACATAGACAAACAGAGTGTCACTAGTATGCCTCTACTTGACTAGCTCGTTGATCAAAGACGGTTATGTTTCCTAGCCATTGACATGGGTTGTCATTTGATTAACGGGATCACATCATTAGGAGAATGATGTGATTGACTTGACCCATTCCGTTAGCTTAGCACTCGATCGTTTAGTATGTTGCTATTGCTTTCTTCATGACTTATACATGTTCCTATGACTATGAGATTATGCAACTCCCGATTACCGGAGGAACACTTTGTGTGCTACCAAACGTCACAACGTAACTGGGTGATTATAAAGGTGCTCTACAGGTGTCTCCGATGGTACTTGTTGAGTTGGCATAGATCGAGACTAGGATTTGTCACTCCAATTATCGGAGAGGTATCTCTGGGCCCTCTCGGTAATGCACATCACAATAAGCCTTGCAAGCAATGTGACTAATGAGTTAGTTACGGGATGATGCA
>NC_057805.1:449542177-449544965 GCF_018294505.1 Triticum aestivum | reverse complement strand
AGTTGCGGGATGCTTGTTACCGGCAAGTCTCTTTACTCGTTCCGTAATACATCATCCCGCAACTAACTCATTAGTTGCAATGCTTGCAAGGCTTATAGTGATGTGCATTACCGAGTGGGCCCAGAGATACCTCTCCGACAATCGGAGTGACAAATCCTAATCTCGAAATACGACAACCCAACAAGTACCTTTGGATACACCTGTAGAGCACCTTTATAATCACCCAGTTACGTTGTGACGTTTGGTAGCACACAAAGTGTTCCTCCGGTAAATGGGAGTTGCATAATCTCATAGTCATAGGAACATGTATAAGTCATGAAGAAAGCAATAGCAACATACTAAACGATCGAGTGCTAAGCTAACGGAATGGGTCAAGTCAATTCCCGTTAATCAAATGACAACTCATGTCAATGGCTAGGAAACATAACCATCTTTGATCAACGAGCTAGTCAAGTAGAGGCATACTAGTGACACTCTGTTTGTCTATGTATTCACACAAGTATTATGTTTCCGGTTAATACAATTCTAGCATGAATAATAAACATTTATCATGATATAAGGAAATAAATAATAACTTTATTATTGCCTCTAGGGCATATTTCCTTCAGCGGACGCCCCAATTCTGCCCAGGGGCATGTTTCCACCCAACATTGTGAGGCGGGTGCCCTTAGCATGGCCCAACTGCATGAGCTTCTGGTCTAGAGTGTCCTCCCTCTCCACGTTAGTCAGGACAGGCGGGTTAAGAGAGGTGGGCTTCTACCCGATGACACGGTCGTTCGACAGACATCCCGGTGTCGTCCACCCATGATTCCGCTCTTCGCAAGCAAAGATAGAGAATACAGCTAGGGATTGTCTTTATCTCACAATCTGATAGTACGATGCATAACCGACTAGTGTGTATATACACACGCACCCGCACCCTACATGGACTTAAGTCCTATTCAAATGAGTTCATCATCATCGATGACTTAACCTAGGACCCAAATCAAGGTGCTTGGCTCCTACGCAATCGGGACTCATGTATGAATTTCTACCATCTATGTCAGAAGATTTTTCTTTCACCATAGACTTTCAGTGCAAATGTAAAAAATTATGTGGAGAAACAGGAACTCATGAATAATCAAGTACATCTCCTTTATACTTAGGCACCTCTTATCAAGTATTGACAATTAAATTTTTTGCATGCAATACTTATTGCATGTTAAACATAAAGAGCCAGAATTTAAAGCCAACATTCAAATCACGACTACAACCATGACAAGCTTCAAATATGTGACAAAAAATTCAGGATAGCCCTCCTATTGCCAACAACCTAACTTAAAGAAATGATTATATTTTTTCTTCATGCTAATTATATTTTCATCTACTCAATGTAAGGAATGTATGGAAAGAAGATTAAAATCTGTTTCGTTAGAAAGGCATGAACGCATGATAACCGAGTCGGCTTGGGCGCCCATTCTTATTCTGTATTGTACCAAGTTTGAATCCTGGTGCCATCCTGCGTTGTCTCCCTCCGTCCCACCACCATAGGCCTTCCTTGTTGGCTAGGGAGCACGGTCGTAATACACCAAAATCATCCCTAGGGGTTGTCATGGTGTTGAGTGGTTTGGAATCACAAGGGGGGATGGAGGAAGTAGAAGGTTTGCTGAAGGGGATGAGGCTGTCAGCAGTGGAAAGAAGGGGTCTGAAGATCGGTGCAGAAAAGAAGAACAAGATCGATGCTTGGGTGCCGGATGAACCACAGAGTGGGTAGGTTGTTCTCGGAGAGGCCGGCGCATGCTGGGGTTATCGGGAAGACGCTGGGTAGGATCTGGTGCCCGATCAAGGGAGTGGGGTGCAAGGAGTTAGAAGAAAACACCTTTCTGTTCATGTTCCGGCAAGCATCGTGTTGGAGGAGAGCGCTTGAGGATGGGTCGTGGTGGTTTGACAAGGATTTGCTGGTCATGGAGGAGTTTGATCCGGATAAGACAGTGGAGGAATACGAGTTCAATATCATACCTATGTGGATCCGTGTCTTCGGGCTGCCGTTGGGAGCGATGAACCGGGCTATAGGTGAACTGATTGGTAGGGATTTTCATGAGCTGGTTGAGGTGGATGTGGGTCATGACGACAAGGCGGTGGATAAATTACTTCGAGTTAAAGTCAAACTGGACATCAAGTTGCCGCTGATGAGAGGCTTTGTTCTGGACAGAGAAGAGGAGAAAACCAACTGTATGGTGGGTGGAAAGGAGGGCGAGAAGAAGACGAAGAAGAAGCTTCTATGGTGTAGATTTGAATACGAGCACCTGCCCGAATTCTGTTATACATGTGGTATTATCGGTTATGGTGAAAAAGACTGTGTGACAAAATCGGCGAAGGGGGATGCGCCTCAGTTTGGTCCGTTGATGAGGGCAGAGGAGGAATACAAGAAGGGGGACGAAGGAGGAAGGGGGAAATGGCTAGATGGAAGAGGGAGTAGTGGGAGTAGGAACTCGAGTGGAGGTAGGGGTTGGAGTGGTGGTCATAACCAGAGGGACATGAGGGTTTACAACTTCGGGAGAGGGAGCGGTGGGTCTGGCAGCGATGCCTCCACTTGGAGGAGGGATGGCACAAGCTCTAAGAATAGTGGACGTTCGGGTGGAGGTGGGGAAGAAGTGACAAGCCCACTGAAGATTACGGAAGCGGAAAAGAAGCATGGTAGTAATGGAAAAAATAGGAGTGGAGCAGCAAAGCAACTGCGTTCCCCAAGGAGGTGGATGATAAGAGTAAGGAGATAGAGAAGCCAAGTAACATGCAGATTGATATTCAC
>NC_057805.1:449511891-449541917 GCF_018294505.1 Triticum aestivum | reverse complement strand
TAGAAAGGTAGTGGGGAAGATCATACGGATAGAGAAGTTAAGAAGAGTGTGAGGGAGGAGAGTCCTTTGATCAGTAAGGAGGAAGGGAAGAATGAAAAAGCGAAGAAGGGCAGAAAGTTCAAGAGGCAGCAGAGGGAGGGAAATGTGACCACCCAAGAAGTGATCGGCAACATGGTAGGGAAGCGGGGTGGAGAGCAGATGGAGGTACATGACCTAAACACACAGAAGAAGTTGAGAGCGGAGGATCAGCTTGTCAGTGAGGAGGTCGAGACACGAAACACAACTGATGCAAGGCTGCCGAAGCAGCTCTACGGGGATCAATGAAGCTAATAACATGGAATTGCCGGGGATTAGGGAATGCCCCAGCAATTAAAGGCCTTCGGACGTACAGAAGAGGGAGGACCCCGACGTGCTGTTTTTGTCAAAAACAAGGATGGTGCATGACAGGTAGGAGTGGCTAAGGTGGAAGTTGGGTATGCCTCATATGGTGGTTAAGGACTGTTGTGGGAAAGGAGGTGGTTTAGCTCTGTTCTGGAAGCGAGAGATCGAAGTGAAGCTTATGGGGTTTGTATCTCGGTACCACATTGACACGGAGATTACTGAAAAAGACAGATTCATTTGGAGATTTACAGGAATTTATGGGGAGCCAAAGATGGAGGAGAAGGAGCAAACATGGAAATTGCTGCGGACACTGAAGCATCAAAACAACAAGCCTTGGTTGTGTGCAGGTGACTTCAATGAAGTGTTGCACTCTTGGGAGAAGGAAGGAGGGGTGCCCCGGTCACAAGCGTGTATGGACAACTTTAAGATGGCACTGGAAGATTGTGAGCGTCATGACCTCGGCTTCATGCGAGACGTTTTCACATGGCGTAATCATAGCCACATAGCTCAAAAATACATTCGGGAGAGGCTTGACAGGGCAGTTGCTTCGCATGAATGAAGGGACAGATTTCCAGCTATTACGGTGATAAATGGAGACCCCCGCCACTCTGATCATCGACCCATAATCATTGACACTACAAGTTTGGCAGAACGGAGAGAGAGGTCGGGCGGAAATATGGTGCCTAGGTTTGAAGCTCGGTGGCTGGAGGAAGAAGGATGTGTGGAGATAATTAAAGATGCTTGGGAGAGGGAGATAGGGGAGAACCAGCAGAAGGTGGGTGAGGCGCTGAAGGGAGTTATGAACAAGTTGTGTATATGTAATAAAAATGTCCTTGGGGATCTTGAGAAGAGGATTTCGCGTTTAAAGAAAGACCTTGAAGCTTGCAAGAGGAGACAAATAGGTCCAGATCAAGTTAAGAGAGAGAGGGACTACTCCGGTTCAAACTAGGAAGACTTGAGGAACAGCGGAAACTATATTAGAAGGAGAGGGCTCATGTTGACTGGCTCAAGTGGGGGGATAAAAACACAAAATTTATGCATGCCTATGCCTCGGAGAGGAGAAGAGTAAACAAAATTAAGAAGTTAAGGAGAGAGGTTGGGAGTGTGGTGGAGGAGGAAGAAGCTATGAAGGAAGCAGTGACTAACTATTTTAAGAACATTTTCATTTCTGTTGCAGGTACCCGCATGGAGGAACTCTTGGGTCACATTGACACAAGAGTGACTCCGACCATGAATGAATTGCTTTGCAAGGAGTTCACTGAGAAGGAAGTGTCGGCTGCCCTCGATAGTATTGGTCATCTCATGGCCCCTGGACCAGATGGTATGCCCTCCTTGTTCTACAAAAAATGCTGGGATATAGTTGGTGACAAAGTTCTGCATGAGGTTATGCAAGTGCTTAATGGAGGGCCTATGCCAGTAGGGTGGAATGATACTTGTGTGGTTTTGATCCCCAAAACGAAAAGTTCGGATAGCTTGAAGGACTTGCGACCAATAAGATTATGTAATGTGGTATACAAGTTGGTGTCGAAGGTACTTGCAAATAGACTCAAACAAATTCTCGGTGACATTATATCTCCGAATCAAAGTGCGATTGTCCCTGGCTGGCTCATCACGGACAATATCTTGTTAGCTTATGAATGCACACATTATATGCAGAATAAGAGGACTGGAAGAGATAGCTTTGCTGCTATCAAGTTGGATATGAGTAAGGCATACGACCGGGTGGAGTGGAAGTTCCTGGAAAAAATGATGGAAAAATGGGGTTTGACAGAAGGTGGATTGACACAATCATGCTTTGCATCTCATCGGTGTCGTATAAGGTCAAAATTGGTACTTACACGGAGGAGATTGTCCCACAGAGAGGTCTACGGCAAGGAGACCCATTATCTCCTTATCTTTTCCTGTTATGTGCTGAAGGGTTTTCCTCACTACTAAATAAATCGGATGCATATGGTAATTTGAAGGGGATAAAACTTTGTAGTGCGGCTCCGAGTCTCAACCATTTGTTGTTTGCGGATGATTCGTTGGTACTAATGAAAACCAATGGCTAAAGTGCCACAACTCTGCAACATGTGCTAGAACTATATGAGAATTGTTCGGGCCAGATGATAAACTTTGACAAGTCTTCGGTGATGTTCAGTAAGAATACAAGGAGTGAGGACCGGCAAGTGGCGCTGAACATTTTGAATATAAGGGCAGAAGCTAGAACTGAAAAATATCTTGACCTTCCTGTGTATGTTGGTGCAGCAAAATCCCAGGTATTTGAGTACCTAAAGGACAGAATATGGAAGAGGATTCAAGGCTGGATCGAGCGGCTTCTCTCAAGGGCAGCCAAGGACGTGTTGATTAAGGCTTGTGCACAAGCGATTCCCATGTTTGCTATGTCATGTTTCGACCTGACCAAATCACTATGTGACCAAATGGGGGCAATGATCAGTAGATACTGGTGGGCTCAGCAGGATGATATGAAGAAGGTGCACTGGCTAAGTTGGGAGTTACTGACGCGACCAAAAAGTAAAGGGGGAATGGGGTTCAGAGACTTGCATGGGTTTAATCTTTCCATGCTTGCTAGACAGGCTTGGCGAATGCTCACAGTGCTTGACTCGTTATGTGCCCGGGTCCTCAAGGCCAAGTACTTCCCTGATACATCAATTTTGAATGCTCAACCAAAGGCGGGGATTTGATATACTTGGCGAAGTATCCTGAAAGGAGTGCAGTTGCTGAAGGAAGGTGTTATATGGAGAGTGGGAGATGGAACCAACATAAACATTTGGTCTGATTCGTGGCTGGCCAAGGATGGAACATGACGACCTCGTACTCCTCGTGGAAACTGTGTGCTTACTAAAGTGGCAGAGCTTATTGATCCTACGACCATGATGTGGGATGAGCAGCTAATCCGGGACATCTTCTGGCCTGACGATGCTAATATCATTCTGGGTACGCCTATAAGAGAGGACTTTGAGGATTATTACGTGTGGCACTATGATGGGAAAGGTCAGTTCTCCGTCAAGTCGGCATATCAGGTCTTTATAAAAGAAAGAGATGATGCAGCGGTCCCAACTACTGTTAATCCAGTACATCCGGAGATTGAGTGGAAAAAGCTATGGGAAATACCCTGTCCACCCAAGGTGCAACAGTTCCTATGGCGCTTGGCTCACAATAGCCTGCCAGTCAAAGTGAACATCAAGCCGAAGGGGATTGAATGTGACACTCTCTGTTTGTGCTGCCAAAGACTGAATGAAGATGGGTGTCGCTTATTCATAAGGTGTAAGGAGGCAAAGAAATTACGGAGAGAAATGCAGCTGGAAGAGGTTCGGCTACGGCTATGTGCTTGTGCAAATGCCAGAGAAGTGGTGCAACAGGTGATCACACTTCGTGAACAGGAACAAGTGTTAGTCGCTTGCATGCTCTGGAAATGGTGGACTCGAAGGAAGTTGAGTAAAGGGGAGAAGATATGCCCAGTGCAGAACACAGCTGCTCAGGCGAGGTCTTGGGCTTCGGAACACCTGCAGTTCAAAGCGAAATCAGTGATGGTGTAGGCTGCCAGGCCGGCAAGCACATGGACTAGGCCAGATGGGGATCTTTTGAAAATCAATGTGGATGGGGCGTTTTAGAGTGCTGCAGGGTCGGGAGGATGGGGGTTTGTAATTCGTGATAATACTGGAGATGCAGTTGGGACGGGTCCTGGGAGGATTCGACATGCAGTCAGTGCTATTCAAACCGGAGCTGAGGCATGTCTCCATGCTCTGCCGGCTGCCGCAGCATGGGGGATCTCCAACATAGTGGTGGAATCGGACTGTCAAACCCTCTTGCACGCGATACAAGGTTCCGAATACGATCGGTCCTCAAAAGGTGTTCTCTTCAGAGATATTCGCCAATTTATCTGTCTGAACTTCAGCACATTTGCTTTCTCATTTGCACCTCGAGACTGTAATAAAGTTGCCCATGCCCTTGCTGCGTTGGGTAGTAATGGCCAAGAGCCCCATCGGCTGTGGTTGGAGGCAGTGTCGGATGATGTAAGTGTGCTGCTGGCCAGCGATGTAGCCGCGCCTGTTTGAGTAATGGAACCATAGTGTTCCAATTTCAAAAAAAATTGAATCCTGGTGATCCTGACGAGCCAGAGTTGGCCCATCTGGCCAAGCGATGTCATACTTGTGTCGATCCAGCCCAACCTAGTGTCTCATGACGGCTGCAAATCTGAGACAGGCACGACTAAAAAATTTGAGATGGACAAAGGGGCGTATGAAAGTAGAGGGGCCGACATACGAAAAATATGATGGACGAAAAAAGTGGAGACAACCCTCCCTTTAATATTAGGTATAGATATAGATATAATGTATTTCTTACACAAGATAATTTTATTTATAGAAAAGAACGTATCTGACACTGGTGTGGCACCCCGGCTCAGAGCGACTGGTTTGCCTTGCATTGCCAACCCAGAGATCAAGTCTTCTGGCAACACACAACAACTTGGTACAGAAAGACAACCGCTTTATTGAAGCATAGCGTCGATATTACATCAAGAAGCGAGTCCAAGCGGCACACACGGTGCCACTGAACATATGTACATTATTTAGTAGACATGAGCAGGGGCCTCGACATCACGATAAGACTACGCAGCAGCGGAACGACGACGTAGAAGAACTCCATCTCATAGGGACACTAATGTGGACACGGTCTAGACTGCGATGCAATAAGCAACTCCAACTCCGGTATGACTTCTCCTGAACCTGACATGACACGCCAGGTAAGTATTTGAATGTACTCGCAAGCTCACACAAATAAAGCAATAATGACAAACAACAACAATGATATTTAAGCAGGTTTAATGCAAGAATAACATGCTACTCATGAAGTGATTGTGCTCATAACAGGGCCTTTTCAGACCCGCTTACCATCTCGGTAACCTCGTAACCATGAACATCATCATACCAAGGTGATCACCTCCGCATCACAAACGAAACCACCTCGGTGGTCTCCACAACTTCACCGACATAACCAGTGCCACAAGTGTTCATTTAGTGTGCAAGTTTAATATTTTTGCTAATCCACGGTGTGACCTACTACGAACTTGTGTCCATGACCGAGGACGTGGCTATCGATAGATTAAATACACACTCTGCAGAGGTTACCACACTGTACCCACACCACGAAACCCATGGCCTCGGACTCCCATTCGGGTGGACCAACGGTGTTCCGACAGAACCAATTTATTGCCATGACACTGTCCCGGCCACTCCGACCCACTCCCCTTTGGGCTAAGTCATGGGTGGCCCCGATGCCACTCCGGACATCCAACGGCCACCGTCGTGGCAAAACAATCGTCCCAAACGGGGACATAGTACCAAAATAACTATGGGCACACAAGGTTATACCTGCCTACCAGGCCAGGGTAGCGCCAGCGCATAACCTTCCCTAGTTGGAGGCATCGGCGAGAGGCATAACAATAGACCGAGAAAGGGCCTCCCCATAAAGGCAAATGTGGTTGCACTTGGAAGCTCGATTCGGTGGCACCATGATGTTGGGGAACGCAGTAATTTCAAAAAATTTCCTACGCACACACAGGATCATGGTGATGCATAGCAACGAGAGGGGAGACTGTGTCCACGTACCCTCGTAGACCGAAAGCGGAAGCGTTAGCACAACACAATTGATGTAGTCGTACGTCTTCACGATCCGACCGATCCGAGTACCGAACGTACGGCACCTCCGAGTTCAGCACACATTCAGCTAGATGACGTCCCTTGAACTCCGATCCAGCCAAGCTTTGAGGGAGAGTTCCGTCAGCACGACGGCGTGGTGACGGTGATGATGATGCTACCGACGCAGGGCTTCGCCTAAGCACCGCTACGATATGATCGAGGTGGAATATGGTGGTGGGGGGCACCGCACACGGCTAAGAAATCAAGAGATCAATTGTTGTGTCTAGAGGTGCCCCCTGCCCCCGTATATAAAGGACCGGGGGGAGGGGGCGGACGGCCAGGAGGAGGGCGCACCAGGGAGGAGTCCTACTCCCACCAGGAGTAGGACTCCCTCTTTTCCTAGTTGGAGTAGGAGGGGAAAGGAAGGGAAGGAGAGAGGGGGAAGGAAAGGGGGCGCCGCCCCCCTCCTTGTCCAATTCGGACTAGAGGGGGAGGGGCCGCGCGGCCAGCCCTAGCCGCCCCTCCTCTTCTCCACTAAGGCCCATCTTGGCCCATTAAACTCCCTGGGGGGTTCCGGTAACCCCCCGGTACTCCGGTATGTGTCTGAAACTCCCCGAAACCATTCCGGTGTCCGAACATAGTCGCCCAATATATTGATCTTTATGTCTCGACCATTTCGAGACTCCTCGTCATGTCCGTGATCATATCCAGGACTCCGAACTACCTTCGGTACATCAAAACACAAAACTCATAATACCGATCGTCATCTAACTTTAAGCGTGCAGACCCTACGGGTTCGAGAACTATGTAGACATGACCGAGACACGTCTCCGGTCAATAACCAATAGGGGAACCTGGATGCTCATATTGGCTCCTACATATTCTACGAAGATCTTTATCGGTCAAACCACATAACAACATACGTTGTTCCCTTTGTCATCGGTATGTTACTTGCCCGAGATTCGATCATCGGTATCTCAATACCTAGTTCAATCTCGTTACCGGCAAGTCTCTTTACTCGTTCCGTAATACATCATCTCGCAACTAACTCATTAGTCACAATGCTTGCAAGGCTTAAGTGATGTGCATTACCGAGAGGGCCCAGAGATACCTCTCCGACAATCGGAGTGACAAATCCTAATCTCGAAATACGCCAACCCAACAAGTACCTTCGGAGACACCTGTAGAGTACCTTTATAATCACCCAGTTACGTTGTGACGTTTGGTAGCACACAAAGTGCTCCTCCGGTAAACGCGAGTTGCATAATCTCATAGTCATAGGAACATGTATAAGTCATGAAGAAAGCAATACCAACATACTAAACGATCAAGTGCTAAGCTAACGGAATGGGTCAAGTCAATCACATCATTCTCCTAATGATGTGATCCCGTTAATCAAATGACAACTCAAGTCAATCACATCATGTCTTCGATTAACGAGCTAGTCAAGTAGAGGCATACTAGTGACACTATGTTTGTCTATGTATTCACACATGTATTATGTTTCCGGTTAATACAATTCTAGCATGAATAATAAACATTTATCATGATATGAGGATATAAATAATAACTTTATTATTGCCTCTAGGGTGCATTTCCTTTAGTCTCCCACTTGCACTAGAGTCAATAATCTAGATTACACAGTAATGATTCTAACACCCATGGAGTTTTGGTGTTGATCATGTTTTGCTCGTGGAAGAGGCTTAGTCAACGGGTCTGCAACATTCAGATCCGTATGTATCTTGCAAATCTCTATGTCTCCCACCTGGACTTGGCCCCGGATGGAATTGAAGCGTCTCTTGATGTGCTTGGTCCTCTTGTGAAATCTGGATTCCTTTGCCAAGGCAATTGCACCAGTATTGTCACAAAAGATTTTCATTGGACCTGATGCACTAGGTATGACACCGAGATCGGATATGAACTCCTTCATCCAGACTCCTTCATTTGCTGCTTCTGATGCAGCTATGTACTCCATTTCACACGTAGATCCCGCCACGACGCTTTGTTTAGAACTGCACCAACTGACAGCTCCACCATTCAATGTAAACACGTATCCGGTTTGCGATTTAGAATCGTCCGGATTAGTGTCAAAGCTTGCATCAACGTAACCATTTACGACTAGCTCTTTGTCACCTCCATAAACGAGAAACATATCCTTAGTCCTTTTCAGGTATTTCAAGATGTTCTTGACCGCTGTCCAGTGATCCACTCCTGGATTACTTTGGTACCTCCCTGCTAGGCTAATAGCAAGACACACATCAGGTCTGGTACACAGCATTGCATACATGATAGAGCCTATGGCTGAAGCATAGGGAACATCTTTCATTTTCTCTCTATCTTCTGAAGTTGTCGGGCATTGAGTCTGACTCAACTTCACACGTCGTAACACAGGCAAGTACCCTTCCTTTGCTTGCTCCATTTTGAACTTCTTCAAAACTTTGTCAAGGTATGTGCTTTCTGAAAAATCCTATCAAGCGTCTTGATCTATCTCTATAGATCTTGATGCCTAATAGGTAAGCAGCTTCACCGAGGTCTTTCATTGAAAAACTTTTATTCAAGTATCCTTTTATGCAATCCAGAAATTCTATATCATTTCCAATCAGTAATATGTCATCCACATATAATATCAGAAATGCTACAGAGCTCCCACTCAGTTTCTTATAAATACAGGCTTCCCCAAAAGTATGTATAAAACCATATGCTTTGATCACACTATCAAAACTTTTATTCCAACTCCGAGAGGCTTGCACCAGTCCATAAATGGATCGCTGGAGCTTGCACACTTTGTTAGCTCCCTTTGGATCGACAAAACCTTCTGGTTGCATCATATACAACTCTTCTTCCAGAAATCCATTCAGGAATGCAGTTTTGACATCCATTTGCCAAATTTCATAATCATAAAATGCAGCAATTGCTAACATGATTCGGACAGACTTAAGCATTGCTACGGGTGAGAAAGTCTCATCGTAGTCAATCCCTTGAACTTGTCGAAAACCTTTTGCAACAAGTCGAGCTTTATAGACAGTAACATTACCGTCAGCGTCAGTCTTCTTCTTGAAGATCCATTTATTCTCAATGGCTTGCCGATCATCGGGCAAGTCAACCAAAGTCCACACTTTGTTCTCATACATGGATCCCATCTCAGATTTCATGGCCTCAAGCCATTTTTCGGAATCTGGGCTCACCATCGCTTCTTCATAGTTTGTAGGTTCACCTTGGTCAAGTAACATGACCTCCAGAATAGGATTACCGTACCACTCTGGTGCGGATCTTACTCTGGTTGACCTACGAGGTTCAGTAGTAACTTGACCTGAAGTTTCATGATCGATATCATTAGCTTCCTCACTAATTGGTGTAGGTGTCACAGGAACCAGTTTCTATGATGAACTACTTTCCAATAAGGGAGAAGGTACAGTTACCTCATCAAGTTCTACTTTCCTCCCACTCACTTCTTTCGAGAGAAACTCCTTCTCTACAAAGGATCCATTCTTGGCAACAAATGTCTTGCCTTCGGATCTGTGATAGAAGGTGTACCCAACAGTTTCCTTTGGGTATCCTATGAAGACACATTTCTCCGATTAATCAGTAAGAGACATCATAGATCGCACCATATCTAGTAAAGTACGATTACGACGTTCGGACACACCATTACGCTGTGGTGTTCCGGGTGGCGTGAGTTGCGAAACTATTCCGCATTGTTTGAAATGTAGACCAAACTCGTAACTCAAATATTCTCCTCCACGATCAAATCGTAGAAACTTTATTTTCTTGTTACGATGATTTTCCACTTCACTCTGAAATTCTTTGAACTTTTCAAATGTTTCAGACTTATGTTTCATTAAGTAGATATACCCATATCTGCTCAAATCATCTGTGAAGGTGAGAAAATAACGATACCCGCCGCGAGCCTCAACATTCATTGGACCACATACATCAGTATGTATGATCTCCAATAAATCAGTTGCTCGCTCCATAGTTCCGGAGAACGGCGTTTTAGTCATCTTGCCCATGAGGCATGGTTCGCAAGTACCAAGTGATTCATAATCAAGTGATTCCAAAAGTCCATCAGTATGGAGTTTCTTCATGCGCTTTACACCAATATGACCCAAACGGCAGTGCCACAAATAAGTTGCACTATCATTATCAACTCTGCATCTTTTGGCTTCAGCATTATGAATATGTGTAACACTACTATCAAGATTCAATAAAAATAGACCACTCTTCAAGGGTGCATGACCATAAAAGATATTACTCATATAAATAGAACAACCATTATTCTCTGATTTAAATGAATAACCGTCTCGCATCAAACAAGATCCAGATATAATGTTCATTCTCAACGCTGGCACCAAATAACAATTATTCAGGTCTAAAACTAATCCCGAAGGTAGATGTAGAGGTAGCGTGCCGACGACGATCACATCAACTTTGGAACCATTTCCCAAGCGCATCGTCACCTCGTCCTTAGCCAGTCTTCGCTTAATCCGTAGTCCCTGTTTTGAGTTGCAAATATTAGCAACAAAACCAGTATCAAATACCCAGGTGCTACTGCGAGCTCTAGTAAGGTACACATCAATAACATGTATATCACATATACCTTTGTTCACCTTGCCATCCTTCTTATCCACCAAATACTTGGGGCAGTTCCGCTTCCATTGTCTAGTCTGCTTGCAGTAGAAGCACTCAGTCTCAGGCTTAGTGTCGGGGGGATGGACCCCGGGCAGGCAACGGAACCCGGATCCTCTTCCAAAAACAACGGGGCTGGCACCGCCCCTCAATACCGGCGTGCGCTTGGCCGGGTCGCTCGACCCGGCCAAGCCCCCCAAGCCGGCCAGACTAGCCGACCCGGCAAGACACGTCGACTCGGCCCCAACAACTGGCGCAAGACAGCCGAACCCGGCACGGCCAAAGCCTCCTCACCAAGCCAGCGCCACCCATGGCGTGCTACGCAATCCAGCCGCGGGTCAACTCCCGTCCCATCCAGGCCGTATGACAGGGACGAGACTTCAATCAACGATGACCGAGGCAACAGTGCCCCGCCCATGCCTCTGGTCAGCAGGAACGTGGCAACAGTGCCCCTCACCTACCCGCTGACCAGGGCCGGCGTGGCAACAGTGCCCCCACCCTCACCGCTGACGACAGCAAGCGGCAACCTGACGGAGAGCATTGTACGTGACACGAGTACCCCAGTGAGGTGCTCAGCTACTCTGACTCTCCCCTCTCCCTTGGCGGTGGCATTTTCGCCGGGGCAATGGACGTCCTTGTGGAGGTCTTCGTCGCCGGCGACGGCGCCTCCTCCTCGTCGAGCAAGACGAGGAAGGCTGCCGACGCCAGGGCCACTGCGGATCAGATCGAGCCGTCCGATCCGGTGCGCGCCGCGATGCAGAGCCTCCGCATCCCCATCGGCACCGACGTCGACGCCACCAACGTCGCTGAGGCCCGAAACCAGCTCGAGGAAAGGCGCCAGCAGATGCTGGACCTATCTGAGACGCTCGCCGCCACTCAGCGTCGCCTGGACGGCGCTCAGCTGGAGCGCGACGCCGCCTATGGATTCACGCCCGCCGCGGCCGAGCCAAGCCGGGTCGCCGATGTGCGTGCCCGGGAAAGAGCGATCGGCCGGGCCCTCGGCGCCGTCCCAACCGTCTACGAGACCCCAGCGAAGAACATGCGCGCTGCCCAGGCAGTCGCAGTCGGCCTGGACCAGCTCGCGGGTGAGGAGCTGAAAGAGCGCATCGGGCGGATGCGTGAACTCCTCCACGCTGCCAACACCCAGTAGGACCACCTCAACCAGCTCGCCAAGCCGGCGGGATCCGGCTCCGCCTGCCTTGGCGGGCCCAGCGAACTTCTGCACACCGCTTCCTCGCCACCCGGCGAGGCGCACTCCGGCCAAGCCCGGGCTCGGCGCGTTCGGGCCACTACAGCCGCCGGCGGATTGGGCGACGAGCCCGTCCTAGAGACCCAGCGCGTACCCGGCCAGCATGGCCGGCGTCCGGCTCCAACCGACCCTGCCCCCCGTGGCCTGGCCGCAAGTCGACTCGGCCCGCGCGCCATCGACGACACCGACGCTCGCCACCGCCTCGATCAGCTCGCTTGCTCCCTGGAGGTGGAGGAGAGCGGCGCTATCGGGACAGCGTGCTTCGGCCCGCGCATCCAGGGGAGCCCTTCCCCAAAGGATTCATGCTCCCCCGCGACACCCCCAAGTACAACGGGACGGTGAAGCCAGAAGACTGGCTCACCGACTACACCACGGCCATTGGCATCACCGGTGCCAATCGTTGTCTTGCCGTGCGCTACGCACCGCTCATGCTCCAAGGGTCGGCCCGCACGTGGTTGAATAGCCTGCCGATGGGCAGCATCAACACGTGGGTGGATTTCGAGGAAGCCTTCGTCCGCAACTTCACGGGGACCTACAAGCGACCCGGCCGCCCTAGCCAGCTCGCCATGTGCGTGCAAGGGCCTACGGAGACCGGTCGCGAGTACCTCGCACGCTAGACCGAGCTCCGGAACAGCTGCGAGGGCGTCCATGAAGTCCAGGCAATCCAGTACTTTGTCAGCGGGTGCCGAGACGACACCCTTCTCAAGCACAAGCTCTTACGCTCCGAGCCGGCCACCATGGCCGTGCTCATGGTGACGGCGGACAAGTACGCCAACGCCGACTCCGCCATGAAGATCTAGGTGGCGCTGGATGAAGCCGGCAAGGCGAAGCCGGTTCCCCCTCCGAAGCCGGCCGACGAAAGCAGCCGGCAGCAGCATCACCAGAACAACAAGCGCAAGGCCAACCAGCCGGCGCCGCGTCATGACAACCGGCTCGTCGCAGCCACCGAGCCCGCGGCGGACCCGGCGGCGAAGCGCCGGCAAACCGGCAGACGGCATGGCAACCCGCCATGAGCTTCGAGCAGATGCTCGACGCCCCCTGCAAGCACCACAGCGGCGCAAGACCCTCCACGCACACGCTTCGGCGGTGCGCCATCACCAAGCGCATCATGAGGGGCGACGTCCCTCCCCCTCCGGCTCCGGCTCCAGGCGCGGGACAACCGCCTCCGGCTGGCGGCACGATGCGCGACGACGCCTACCCGGACTAGAGCGCGGCCTATGTCGTCTTCACCAGCCTCGGCGACGACAAGCGCAGCGAGCGCCTCCTTCGGCAGGAGGTGAGGTGAACGCCGTCGTCCCGGCCAAACCGGAGTTCATGCATTGGTCGGATCGCCCGATCACCTGGACCCGGGAGGATCACCCGGCAGTCATGCTGAGCCCGGGTGGTTACGCCCTCGTCCTCAACCCCACCATCGTCGTGCGGCGCACATGCAAGTTCTCCCGAGTCCTCATCGACGGCGGCAGCAGCATCAACATCCTCTACCGCGACACGATGACCAAGCTCGGCCTCAAGGCCGAGGACCTGGAGCCAACCCGAACGATCTTCCACGGCATCGTACCCGGCCTCTCCTGCTCCCCCATTGGCCGGGTCCGGCTAGATGTCCTGTTCGGTGACAGCGGCCACTTCCGGCGCGAACCGATTTGGTTCGAGGTGGTGGACCTGTCCAGCGCGTATCGCGCGTTGCTGGGCCGGCCCGCACTCGCCAAGTTCATGGCGGTTCCCCACTACGCGTATCTGAAGATGAAGATGCCAGGTCCCAAGGGCCTCATCACCGTCGCCGGCGATTACCGCAAGTCCCTGGAGTGCGCCCGAGACGGCTCCAAGTTGGCCGAGTCGCTGGTCATTGCCGAGGAGCGGCGCCAGCTCGACCGGATCGTCGCCGTGGCAGGCGAGGCCTCCACCGCGTCAATCCCGACCCCGGACCCGGCCGACGAGGCCGCCTTCAGGCCCTCCAAGGAGACCAAGAAAGTGAAGCTCAACCCAGAAGACCCCAGCTGCAGCAAGTACGTTGTCGTAGGCGCCCGCCTCCACAGCAAATAGGAAGGCGAGCTCGACGACTTCCTCCGTGAGAATCGGGATCTCTTTGCATGGACCCCCAAGGACATGCCGGGTATCCCGAGGAAGTACGCCGAGCAAAAACTTCACGTCCGCAAGGACGCCAAGCCTGTCCATCAACCCCTACAACGATTTTCCGAAGAGAAGAGAAGAACCATTGGTGAAGAGGTCGCCAAGCTTTTGGCGGCCGGCTTCATAATGGAAGTGTTTCACCCCGAGTGGCTGGCCAACCCAGTCCTCGTCCTGAAGAAGAACAAGACCTGGCGCATGTGTGTCAACTACACCAGCCTCAATAAGGCCTGTCCCAAGGATCCGTTCGCCCTCCCGCGGATCGACCAAGTCATCGACTCAACCGCCGGGTGTGAGCTCCTGTCCTTCCTGGACGCTTACTCCGGCTACCACCAGATCAAGCTGGACCCGGCCGACGCCCTGAAGACGTCCTTCATCACGCCCTTTGGGGCGTAGCTACATCACCATGTCGTTTGGCTTGAAGAACGCCGACGCCACCTTCCAGCGCTGCATGCAGAAATGCCTGCTGCCGCAACTCGGTCGCAATATCCACGTATACGTGGACGACATCGTGGTGAAGACCAAGCAGCACCTCACACTCCTCAACGATTTGAAGGAAACCTTCGCCAACCTCCGCGAATACAAGGTCAAGCTTAACCCGGAAAAATGCGTCTTTGGCGTCCCGGCCGGAAAGCTACTCGGCTTCCTCGTCTCGGAACGTGGCATTGAGGCGAACCCGGAGAAGATCAAGGCCATCGAGCGCATGCGCAAGCCGGCTCGGCTGCGCGATGTCCAGAAGTTCACCGGATGCTTGGCCTTGGTCAGCTGGTTTCTAAGCCGGCTGGGCGAGAGGGCGCTACCCCTATACCAGCTAATGAAGAAGACGAGCCTGTTCGAATGGAACGGCAAGGCAGACGAGGCCTTCCAAGACCTCAAGCGCATGCTCTCCACCACGCCAGTCCTGGCCGCGCCGACCGACAAGGAGCGCTATTGCTCTACACAGCCGCGGCCTTGCAGGCGGTCAGCACGGTGCTGGTGGTCGAGCGACCAGAGAAGGGCAAGATCCAAGCCGTCCAGCGCGCAGTCTACTACCTGAGCGAGGTGCTCTCCATCTCCAAGCAGAACTACCCGCACTACCAGAAGATGTGTTACGGCGTGTACTTCACCGCCAAGAAGCTGAAGCAGTATTTCCAAGAGCACGTCGTCACCGTGGTCAGCACGGCGCCTATCGGAGAAATCATCGGGTGCCGGGATGCCTCTGGCCGGGTTGCCAAATGGGTGATCCAGCTAGCCGGCCACACCATCCTCTATGAGCCCCGCACTGCGATCAAGTCTCAAGCCCTGGCCCACTTCCTCGTCGACTGGACCGAAACCCAGTACTTGCCGCCACCTCCTGACTCGACGCATTGGCGCATGCACTTCGACGGGTCCAAGATGCGACTCGGCTTGGGGGCCGGCATCGTACTGTCGTCCCCGAAGGGCGACCGGCTCCGCTACGCGCTCCTGATCCACTTCGCCACCTCCAACAACGTCGCCGAGTACGAAGCCCTTGTGCACGGCCTCCGGCTAGCCAAGGAACTCGGCATCCGGCGCATCTTGTGCTACGGCGACTCGGACCTGGTGGTGCAGCAATGCTCCGGCGAATGGGACGCCCGTGACTCCAACATGGCAAGCTACCGCTTCCTCATCCAGAAGCTGTCTGGATCCTTCGAGGGCTGCGAGTTCCCCCACGTCCCGCGCGCGAAGAACGAAGCAGCCGACACGCTCGCCAAGATTGCCTCGTCACGACAATCCATCCCGTCTGACGTCTCCCTCGAGCACCTGCGCAAGCCGTCCGTTAAGCCATCGCCGGACTCCGAGTCCATCCACGTTCCAGACGACCCGGCCGCACCTCAACCCGGCCCGGGGACTGCTGAACCCGGCCCGGGGGATGCTCAGCTCGACCCGGCCACCATCGTCCCGGACCCGGCCGTCGCCATCCCCGACCCGGGGGCTGCTCAACCCGGCTCGGGGGCTGCCGACTCGGAACCCACCCTGGTGGCCATCTTCGCCGTGGTTACGGCTCCATCTTGGGCCCTCTCAATATCAGAACTTTTGGAGAACGGGGTTCTCCCCATGGACGAGACCGAAGCTCGGCAAGTGCAGTGCAGGGCGTCCGCCTACAGCATCATCAACAACGAGCTCGTCAAGCGCAGCTCCACCGGCGTGTTCCAGCGTTGCGTCGAGTAGGAGCGGGGCATCGACATCCTCCTCGACATACATCAGGGTGAGTGTGGGCACCACGCCGCATCACGATCCCTGGTGGCCAAGGCGTTCCGCCACGGCTTCTACTGGCCCACGACCCTCCAAGACGCCGAGTCGCTCGTCCTCAAGTGTGAGGGATGCCAGCGCTTCAGCAAACGCAGCCACCAGCCGGCGTCAGCACTCCGCACCATACCGATCGTCTGGCCCTTCGTGGTCTAGGGACTCGACATGGTGGGACCCTTCAAAACCGCCCGAGGCGGCATGATGCACTTGCTGGTGGCAGTGGACAAATTCACCAAGTGGATCGAGGCAAGACCAATCAAGAAACTGGACGGGCCAACAGTCGTCCGGTTCATCAAGGACATAGCGGTGCGCTACGACATGCCGAGCAGCATCATCACCGACAACGGCACCAACTTCGCCAAGGGCGCGCTCGAGCATACTGCTCCGTCTCCGGCATCCGCCTCGACCTGGCCTCCGTTGCGCATCCGCAGTCCAACGGGCAGGTCGAGCGGGCCAATGGACTCATCCTGTCCGGCGTCAAGCCGCGACTCGTCGAGCCGCTCATCCACTCACCCGGCAGCTGGCTTGACGAGTTGCCAGCCATTCTCTAGAGTCTACGCACCACGCCAAATCGGTCGACCGGGTTCACCCCGTTCTTCCTCGTCTACGGAGCCGAAGCCGTCATCCCGACCGACGTCGAGTTCGACTCACCGCGTGTCGCGATGTACACCGAAGCCGAAGCCAGAGAAGCCCGCGAAGATGGCGTCGACCGGCTCGAAGAAGCACGCCTCCTACCGCTCAGTCGCTCGGCCATCTACCAGCAAGGCCTGAGGCACTACCACAACAAGAAGATCAAGCCCTCGCGTTCCGCGAGGGCGACCTCGTCCTCCGACTCATCCAAGAGCTGGCAGGCCAGCACAAGCTGCCCCTCCATGGGAGGGCCCATTCATCGTGAGCAGGGCCTTGCGCGACCGCAACGCCTACTACCTCATCGACGCACGCAAGTCGAGGAAGCGCAAGAAGGACACCGCCGGTGAAGGAATGACCCGGCCGTGGAACGCAGAACTCCTCCGCCCGTTTTACAGCTAGCCGCACGAGCGTATGTATCATCGCCTTTTGTAAACACATGAAACTATGGGGTCCCCGAACGAGACTCGGGGGCTGCCTTTTGTCGACCAATTTATTGTGTCCCTATTTTCTTGCATGACTATACCACTGAACCCGGCCACCGGTCCGACTCGCTCGACCCGGGGGCTCGGGGGCTGGCCGGCTCGATCGCTACCCCGCCGCCTTATTTGGTGATTCCTGATAAAGTTAGGATGCCGCGGTCCCCCACTTCGCCCTAAAGCCACAGATCCAGCTTTGGCTGTCGGGTGGAAAGCACAACGGGCCAAAGCTCCTTTACGCTTCATACACTAAGCCAAAGGTTGCCGGGTCAATCAACCCGACCCGCCATTCATCAAATGAACAGCCGCACGACCGGCTGCTCGCCAACCGGCTTCGCCGGATTGCCGCCAGCCGGCCCAGTGGGTGTTTCGCTCGCGCTCAACGTTTCGAGGGACCCAAGTCCTGCGCGCTCCTCTCAAAGAACCGAACTCCTTGTCACGGACCGGAGCCTCGGCCGTCTGACTCGCAGGGGGAGGTTTGAGAAAGGAAAAGCGCATGAAATCGGTCCAAAAAACGGAAGGCAAAAAAGCAAAAGCACCCACGACATCTACAAGTATTTAAGAAAAGGCCCATGACCCGAGTTCATTACACCCTAAAAACCCCCAGTGGGTGGGTGGACCTGCTATTTAATAGATTTTACACAAAGTGTCTCAGGCATCTCCAGCGCCGCGTCGCGACATCGACGGCTCTCCCCTCGCGGCCTCCGGGTCCAGCGAGGTGCCGATGCCCTCCTCAGCATCCGCGTCGCGGTAGACGCCCATCTCCTCCGAGCTCCCCTCCGGATCATGGAGGAGCAAGCCGTAGTCGTCGCCGTCCACGACCCCGCCGTCTTCCGTCCGCTCTGAATGGAACTCGTCGTGGAAGGCGAACTCGGCGATGTAGCTGGCCCGGGAGGCGATCCGGCCGGCTTGCTCCTGCAAGAGCTGCTCCGAACCGGCCCGCTGGCCCATCAACGCGTCCAGCTGCAGGTCCGGATGCCAGGACAGCGCGAACCGGAGCGCCATCTCAACACCGGCACGAGCGGCGGAGACGCGCCACTCGCAAAGCCGGTCCGGCCCCATCTCCAACCAACACGCCAGGCGCGAGAAGCTGCTCGGTTGGACGGAGTCCGTCCATAGGGCCACCGTCATCGCGGTGCCGGCCTGGGACAGCCGCCCCAACTGCGTTCCCAGAACCTGCAGGCGGGACTCAGCGGCGGCGATGATCTCCGGGAAGGTCCAGGCCACCCGCGGATCCGTCCCGGGCCCAACGACGCCGGTTGGGTCACGCTGATAGCGGACGGCTTCCTCCGCCAGCCGCTGCGTCTCTGGGAAGGCCCCTGCCGCAAAGGAAGAAGCGAGTTAGAAGAAGAACAACAAGGAAGAAAGGCCGAATCCCGACCCGGCAAACGACAAGAAAAAAGCACTTACTGGAGAAGGACTCTTCTAGGTGCTGCGCCTCAAGCAACGTACCACGCCGCTCCCGCTCGATGGCGCGGTCGCACTCCTCGAGCGCCTTCTCCAGATCGGCCGCCTTGGCAAGGGCCGCCTTCAGCTCGGCGTCCTTGTCTTCGGCCGCCTTCTCGGCCGCCTCGCGGCGACGGGCCTCGTCCTGACGGGCCCCCTCAGCCGTGGCGACCTGCCCCCGCAGGCGATCCACCTCGGCCTGGAGCCAGCCCTTGTCATCGGCCAGCTGGCCGCGCTGCTGGTCCGCCTCCACCAGGGCCTGCTACGCCTCTGCCATCTTGGCGGCTTTCGCCTTAAGGAGCTCCACCTCGGCCTCAAGGCGGCTCTTGTGACCCGCCAGCTGCTCATGCAGCCGGTTGGCCTCGTCGAGAGACCGCCGAGCCGCGGCCGCCTCTGCCCTCGCCTGCGCCGCCTCGGCGCCAAGACGGCCGGTGTCGGCAACGAGCCGGTCGTAGTGATGACCGGCCCGGAGCAGACGAGTCCGCCAGGACAGCACCTCGGCTGCGAAAAAGGACTCAGTAGAAGAAAAAAGCAAGACTTAAGATTTGGCCCAACTGTTACACAGTTGGCCCGAATCTCGGGGGCTACACCCAGTGGGTGCGCTAGCGCGCCCCACTAGAAAAGAGCACAAGGATACCTGCGGCGACGCGGAGCTCCTCCTCCTTGGCGGCAAGCCGCTCCACGAGCTCCCGGTGCTTGCCCAGGAGACGATTATAGGCGGCGACCCGGAAGGCGTCGAGATGCTGAAGAGAGCAGAAATCAGAACAAGGCCAACACTCTAAAGATTCGACCCAACTACTACGTAGTAGGGCCGAACCTCGGGGGGCTACACCCAGTGGGTGCGCTGGCGCGCCCCCACAAAGAAGAAAATTGCAAGAAGACTTACCAGAACGACGCGCTCCAGGTAGCGCGACCGCTCCACCTCGGCCCGGGCGAAGGCCTCGAGCCGTTCCGTCCGGCCTCGCAGGCGGCGACTGACGGCGTCTAGCGCCTCCTCCTCCTGGGTCTGAGGCCCGAAGACAACGGCGCCCCCGCTCCGCGACGGCTGCGGCACGGCAGCTCGGCGCTCTCCCTGCCAGGGCACCAAGGCGTGCTCCTCGCTGGCCGCTCGTGACGCGGCCAGCACCTCCTCCGGGACGCCCTGCGTCGCCGTCCCTGACCCGAACGCCGGGACGCCCAGCGTCGCCGTCTCCGGCCCAGCTGCCGGGGTGATCTCCGGCACCTCCGCCCGCGGTGCCTCCTCCAAAACCGGCGGCGCCTCTGACGCCGCCGCCCGCAGCGTCTCTTCCAAAACGACGCCGCCTCCACCACCATCAGTCCCCGCTCGCTCGGCCACGTCGGCCCGCGGCGGGGTGTCATCCTCCACCTCGACGACCCCCCGGTCGGGGATCACCACCTAAGCCCGTCCTCCACGGCCGCGCTCCCTCACCGACAACGGCTCAAAGACCGTCGCCGCCACCACCGTGCCCTCCGGCATCTCGCGCCAGACCGGCTCCGCGCCGGGTCACGCCCATGCCGCTGCCGCGTCGGTCCAAGCTCGGACCGACGCCGCCTCCAGCTCCGCCTCGGCCCGGTTCCTGTCCCGCCAGGCCAAGGCTTCGGTGTCATTCGGATCTAGGCCGAGGTCCGAGTCGGCCCGTCCCTCCGCCTCGGCCTGGTCGGCAAGGTCGGACCGGCTCCTGCGGAACGCGGCCCCTTCGGCGGTCGCGGCTTCCGCCGCCGCCCTCGCCATCGTGATTGGCGACCTAGAGAAGAAGACAGAATGAGCAGAAAAGAAACAAGACTAGCTCAAGAAAAAAAAACCTGAGCGCAAACAAGAGATGAAGCTTACCCTGCCAAGACCGGGACCGGGGTTGGCCTCCCGTGCCCGCCGCCGCGCTTCCTCTTGGCCGGCCTCCCGGCCCCGGCCGGGTCCGCCGTGCGCTTCGGGGCCCAAGGGCGCGGCGCGACGCTGTCTTCCCCATGCGGGCGGCTCGGCGCCGCCCCATGCGAGGACCCGGCTCCGCCTGCGTCGTCGCCTCCCCCGCCCAACGCCACTACACCAACAAATGGTGTCAGCACCGGCCGTTCCGTGCCGCGGTCAGCAATTCAAGACACATGAAGAAAAACGCGAGACTTACCCGCGCGACGCCCAGTGCCGGTGTCAGACTCGGCCTCCTCCTCCCCGCCATGAGCCACGGGCTCCTCTGGCGCCACCGGCTCCACCTGCGACGGAGCTCGGGCGTAAGGATGCCGAATCGCGTTCAGAAGTACCCCCCGCGTCGCGTCAGGACGGATGAGAAGGTGCACGGCAGCAAAGTGAGAAGACCAGACACTCACCTGCGGCGCCGGGTTCGACTGGCTGTACGGCGCCTTGCCGAACCGCCAGTCCTCCCCAAGGTTGGCCTTGGTGATGTCGTTCACGCCGCGCGCGACCTGCTCCACGGACAGCCGCGTCGATCCCATGCGGTTGGGGTCTTGAAGGCCGACCATTTCGCCGATGCGGCAGGAGCGCCCCTGAAGCGGAAGGACCCAGCGCATGATGAACGCGGCGAGGAGGTCGATGCCGGTGAGCCCCTCCTGCGTCCTCATCACCGTCACTCGCTCGGAGAGATTAACGATCTCCTGCGACGGGCGCTTGGGCGAGTAGCCCCAGTTCGTCTTCGCCCGCGGCGGTAAGATGGCGAAGGCCGGAAGATTGATGAGATCCGCTCCAAGGTTGCGGACGTAGAAGGAGGAGTTCTGCCACTTCTTGGCAGAGTCCTCTAGTGGGATCTTGGGGAAATCTGCCCCCGACCGCTTCGAGATGACGGCGGCGCCGCAATCGGCGAACTCCCCGACCGACGGGCCCTGCTGCTTCAAGGAGAAGAAGCGCGCCCAGAGGTCAATCGTAGGCTCGACCCCCAGGTACCCCTCGCAGAGGGTGACGAAGCCGGAGAGCTGGACGATGGCACCGGCGCCAAGATGATGCGGCTGGAGCCCGAAGAACTCCAGGAAAGTGCGGAAGAAGGTGCTTGCAGGCAGCCCGAACCCGCGCTCGAAGTGCGTGAGGAAGACCACGCGCTCCTGCCCCTCGGGCTGAGGCCTCTGCTCGCCGCGCGGCAGGCGGACGCCGACGTCCGTCTCCCGCGGAAGGCGCCGCGTCGCCCGGAGTTGGGTGATGTCCTCGGAGGTGACGTTCGAGCCCATCCAGGAGCCCGATGGCAGCGACATGATCGAAGGAAGAAGAAGGAAGATGGACGGCGAAGGTGTTCTCCTCGGAGCAGCGGGCGCCGCAGTGCGTCTGTTGCGAAGAGCGGAGCGAGAGCAAAGGGACAGGAGGGCGCGAGCGAGGATAATGTCCGCCGCCCCCTGCCCCCCCCGATTTATAACCCTCGGTTTGAACGTGGGGAAGTGGGGAAGTAGGATCGTCTGCATGCGCCCGTTCCACTACCCCGTAATAAGTGCGCGCGTACACGCGCAGTAACTGCCCGGGGAAGAGCAACCGGCCCCCGGACGCCGCAATAAATCCACGCGCTTGGGCCGAGGGCGCGCGGCGGCGGGCCCCAGCCCATCGCCCGGTCTCGTCACGCGCGTGGCCTGTCAGGCCCCTCCGGCTTCCGGGCACCACGTGGTGCCCGCGCAAAGCCCGAGGGATTGCCCCAAGATTCGGCGGACTTCTCGGTCCCCGCCACGACCGAGACGCCGCGATCCGGTTTCCGAGAAAACCGGCACACAGTGGGTGTTGCCGGACCTGGCGCTCACAGAATCCACCTTGCTTAAGGGGGAAACTGCGAAGGCCCACTCATCCGAAGACGGCGGACCTTCACAGCTTCGGGGACTACTGTCGGGGGGATGGACCCCGGGCAGGCAACGGGACCCGGATCCTCTATTAAAAACAACGGGGCTGGCACCGCCCCTCAATACCGGCGCGCGCTTGGCCGGGTCGCTCGACCTGGCCAAGCCCCCCAAGCCGGCCAGACTAGCCGACCCGGCAAGACACGTCAACTCGGCCCCAACAACTGGCGCAAGACAGCCGAACCTGGCACGGCCAAAGCCCCCTCACCAAGCCAGCCACCCATGGCGTGCTACGCAATCCAGCCACGGGTCAACTCCCGTCCCATCCAGGCCGCATGACGGGGACGAGACTTCAATCAATGATGACCGAGGCAACAGTGCCCCGCCCATGCCTCTGGTCAGCAGAAACGTGGCAACAGTGCCCCTCACCTACCCGCTGACCAGGGCCGACGTGGCAACAATGCCCCCACCCTCACCGCTGACGACAGCAAGCGGCAACCTGACGGAGAGCACTGTGCGTGACTCGACTCGGCCACGCCCTGACGATCGACAAGACGGCGCACAGTCCCCCTAGGCTTGCGGGGCCCGCACCTAGGGGAACTCGGCGAACCACAAGCCCTCAGTGGGGCCAAGCCCGGGTCCCCGGACACTAACAACACGGACCCACCGACTTATAAAATTACCATTGTACCCCCGAGGGGTTGGACTAGAAAACCCCCGGGAGCCCACGATCATTCTGGAGGCGAAGCAGGGGACTAGCCACAAAAACAGCAACACCGGAGAGAAGGGGCAGCCCAAGCCTTGGCCAGCTTCCTTCCTCCCTCATACAGCTCCAGGAGCAACATTGTACTATCGATCATCCAACTACACTCGGCAGGACTAGGGGTATTATCTCTCCGGAGAGCCCCGAACCTGGGTATGTCCGGCGTCCCGCGCCCGCTCATGCCAACCTCGCCTCTGGAGCCCACCAGCGCCCTCGAGCCTCCTCCTCTCTTTAGCCATCCCTTGGCATCTGCTGTGCGCCCACCACGACACTTAGGTCCAAACTTGGGTTTCTTCTCTTGAGCAGTAACTTGTTTGCTGTTCTTCTTGAAGTTCCCCTTCTTCTTCCCTTTGACCTTTTTCTTGAAACTGGTGGTCTTGTTGACCATCAACACTTGATGCTCCTTTTTGATTTCTACCTCCGCAGCCTTTAGCATTGCGAAGAGCTCGGGAATCGTCTTATCCATCCCTTGCATATTATAGTTCATCACGAAGCTCTTGTAGCTTGGTGGTAGTGATTGAAGAATTATGTCAATGACACTATCATCCGGAAGATTAACTCCCAGTTGAATCAAGTGATTGTTATACCCAGACATTTTGAGTATATGTTCACTGACAGAACTATTCTCCTCCATCTTGCAGCTGTAGAACTTATTAGAGACTTCATATCTCTCAATCCGAGCATTTGCTTGAAATATTAACTTCAACTCCTGGAACATCTCATATGCTCCATGAAGTTCAAAACGTCGTTGAAGTCCCGGTTCTAAGCCGTAAAGCATGGCACACTGAAGTATTGAGTAGTCATCAGCTTTGCTCTGCCAGACGTTCTTAACGTCGTCAGTTGAATCTGCAGCAGGCCTGGCACCCAGCGGTGCTTCCAGGTCGTAATTCTTCTATGCAGCAATGAGGATAATCCTTAAGTTACGGACCCAGTCCGTGTAATTCCTACCATCATCTTTCAACTTTGCTTTCTCAAGGAACGCATTAAAATTCAATGGAACAACAACATGGGCCATCTATCTACAATCAACATAGACAAGCAAAATACTATCAGGTACTAAGTTC
Organism: Triticum aestivum; assembly: GCF_018294505.1. NCBI lineage: Eukaryota > Viridiplantae > Streptophyta > Magnoliopsida > Poales > Poaceae > Triticum > Triticum aestivum. Next base: position 449,517,513 of record NC_057805.1, on the reverse strand, counting down.
ATGATAAATTTAAGTTCAATTAATCATATTATTTAAGAACTCCCACTTAGATAGACATCCCTCTAATCATCTAAGTGATCACGTGATCCAAATCAACTAAACCATGTCCGATCATCACGTGAGATGGAGTAGTTTTCAATGGTGAACATCACTATGTTGATCATATCTACTATATGATTCACGCTCGACCTTTCGGTCTCAGTGTTCCGAGGCCATATCTGCATATGCTAGGCTCGTCAAGTTTAACTCGAGTATTCAGCGTGTGCAAAACTGGCTTGCACCCGTTGTAGATGAACGTTGAGCTTATCACACCCGATCATCACGTGGTGTCTCGGCACGACGAACTTTGGCAACGGTGCATACTCAGGGAGAACACTTTTATCTTGAAATTTAGTGAGAGATCATCTTATAATGCTACTGTCAATCAAAGCAGAATAAGATGCATAAAGGATAAACATCAATGCAATCAATATAAGTGATATGATATGGCCATCATCATCTTGTGCTTGTGATCTCCATCTCCGAAGCACCGACATGATCACCATCGTCACCGGCGCGACACCTTTATCTCCATCGTTGCATCGTTGTCGTCTCGCCAACTATTGCTTCTACGACTATCGTTACCGCTTAGTGATAAAGTAAAGCATTACAGGGCGATTGCATTGCATACAATAAAGCGACAACCATATGGCTCCTGCCAGTTGCCAATAACTCGGTTACAAAACATGATCGTCTCATACAATAAAATATAGCATCATGCCTTGACCATATCACATCACAACATGCCCTGCAAAAACAAGTTAGAGGTCCTCTAGTTTGTTGTTGCAAGTTTTACGTGTCTGCTACGGGCTGAGCAAGAACCGTTCTTACCTACGCATCAAAACCACAATGATAGTTCGTCAAGTTAGTGATGTTTTAACCTTCTCAAGGACCGGGCGTAGACACACTCGGTTCAACTAAAGCTGGAGAAACTGACACCCGCCAGCCACCTATGTGCAAAGCACGTCGGTAGAACCAGTCTCGCGTAAGCGTACGCGTAATGTCGGTCCGGGCCGCTTCATCCAACAATACCGCCGAACCAAAGTATGACATGCTGGTAAGCAGTATGACTTATATCGCCCACAACTCACTTGTGTTCTACTCGTGCATATAACATCTACGCATAAAACCAGGCTCGGATGCCACTGTTGGGGAACGTAGTAATTTCAAAAAAATTCCTACGCACACACAGGATCACGGTGATGCATAGCAACGAGAGGGGAGAGTGTGTCCACGTACCCTCTGTTACGCCCCCGATTCAATCGTACACTAATCATACATGCAAGCGTGCACGATCAAGATCAGGGACTCATGGGAAGATATCACAACACAACTCTAAAAATAAAATAAGTCATACAAGCATCATAATACAAGACAGGGGCCTCCAGGGCTCGAATACAAGTGTTCGATCATAGACGAGTCAGCGGAAGCAACAATATCTGAGTATAGACATAAGTTAAACAAGTTTGCCTTAAGAAGGCTAGCACAAACTGGGATACAGATCGAAAGAGGCGCAGGCCTCCTGCCTGGGATCCTCCTAAACTACTCCTGGTCGTCGTCAGCGGCCTGCACGTAGTAGTAGGCACCTCCGGTGTAGTAGGAGTCGTCGTCGACGATGGCGTCGGGCTCCTGGGCTCCAGCATCTGGTTGCGACAACCAGGTAGAATGGAAAGGGGGAAAAGAGGGAGAAAAGCAACCATGAGTACTCATCCAAAGTACTCGCAAGCAAGGATCTACACTACATATGCATGGGTATCTGTGTAAAGGGGCAATATCGGTGGACTGAACTGCAGAATGCCAGAATAAGAGGGGGATAGCTAGTCCTGTCGAAAACTACGCTTCTGGCAGCCTCCATCTTGCAGCATGTGGAAGAGAGTAGATGGTAAGTTCACCAAGTAGCATCGCATAGCATAATCCTACCCGACGATCCTCCCCTCGTCGCCCTGTGTGAGAGCGATCACCGGGTTATATCTGGCACTTGGAAGGGTGTGCTTTATTAAGTATCCGGTTCTAGTTGTCATAAGGTCAAGGTACGACTCCAAGTCGTCCTGTTACCGAAGATCATGGCTATTCAAATAGATAAACTTTCCTGCAGGGGTGCACCACATTACCCAACACGCTCGATCCCATTTGGCCGAACACACTTTCCTGGGTCATGCCCGGCCTCGGAAGATCAACACGTCGCAGCCCCACCTAGGCACAACAGAGAGGTTAGCACGCCGGTCTAAATCCTATGCGCGCAGGGGTCTGGGCCCATCGCCCATTGCACACCTGCACAGTGCGTACGCGGCGGGTAAGCAGACCTAGCCTCCCTAATACAAGAGCAGGCGTTCTAGTCCAATCCGGCGCGCGCCGCTCAGTCGCTGACGTCAAGAAGGCTTCGGCTGATACCACGACGTCGAGTGCCCATAACTGTTCCCGCGTAGTTGGTTAGTGCGTATAGGCCAGTTGTTAGACTCAGATCAAATACCAAGATCTCATTAAGCCTGTTAATTGAAGTATCCACGAACTCCGACCAGGGCCAGGCCCACCTCTCTCCTAGGTGGTCTCAACCTGCCCTGTCACTCCGCCACAAAGTAACAGTCGGGGGCCGTCGGGAACCCATGCCCACCTCTACCGGGATGGAGCCACCTGCCCCTTCAGCCCCCATCTCCGAACAGTATCATAAGTAATGTAACAGTATAAAGTATATAGCATATGCCCGTGATCACCTCCCGAAGTGATCACGGCCCAGTAGTATAACATGGCAGACGGACAAGAGTGTAGGGCCACTGATGGAACACTAGCATCCTATACTAAGCATTAGGATAGCAGGTAAAGGTATCAACAATTGTAGCAACAGTGATAGGCTATGCAGCAGAATAGGATTAACCAAAAGCAGTAACATGCTACACTACTCTAATGCAAGCAGTAGAGAGAAGGAATAGGCGATATCTGGTGATCAAGGGGGGAGGGGGGCTTGCCTGGTTGCTCTGGCAAGGAGGGGTCGTCGTCGATGTAGTCGTACACAGTGGCATTAGTGCGGTCTCGGGTTCTACCGGAAAGAAGTAACGGAGGGGGTACATAATAAATAACAGAGCAATCAAATGTAACACAAGCAAGACACGACAATACGTGGTGCTAGGGGTGACCTAACGCAGTACTAGGTGATACCGGCGAAGGGGGGAAACATCCAGGAAAGTATTCCCGGTGTTTGGCATATTCAGACAAACGAACCGGAGGGGAAAAGTTGCGTGTTCGCTATGCTAGAGATGTGCGACGGACGAACGGGCTGCGTATCCAGATTCGTCTCATCGTTCTGAGCAACTTTCATGTACAAAGTATTTTCATCTGATAAATGGTTTATTTTATATGACTAGCACATATGCCCGTGCGTTGCAACGGGAGAGATTTTTTTGCGAGAAGTATCGGGAGAGATAATTGACGTGTCCATCAAAATGGTCTCCACACAATAGTGGGGCGATAGAGCGGAGAGCTGTGATGTTCTCGCGGGTCATGTTGGCCCGCAAAATCTTTATAGTAGTGGGGTTGGTGGGAGTGGCGGCCACTACCCAAATCCTGCATTTTTTTCCATCAGGTCGGCCTCCTTGTCGAGCTTGTGAACAAATTTTTTTGAACATTTTTCGAATTTGTGAACAATTTTTTAAAATAGAATCTTGTTTTGAACATTCAAATGAATTTTCAAAAACTTCTTTTTAATCACGAACATTATTTTGAATTTGTGAACATTTCGATAAAATGAATATTTTTCGAATTTCTATTATATTTGAAATGAAGTTTAATCTATAAATCTATAAAAAATTTCATTTTTTTTAGAATGCGAACATTTTTTAAATTTCAAAAAAAAATTAGACGAAAATAAGAATTTAAATTTCCAAATGTTTTTGAAAGTGGGAACAAATTTTGAAACTCCAAGATTTAACAAAAATTAGTACAAAAAACGAACTGTTGGAAAATTTATAAAATTAATTTATGGGAAAAGGAAAAATATAAATTGGAAGGGAAAAATAAAAATGGAAAAAGAAAACAGAAAAATAGAAATGAGCCGGCCCAAAAAATGCGAACATGTTTTTAGTTTCAAACAAATTTTGAACAAAAATAAGAATTTAAATTCTCAAATGTTTTTGAAAGTGGGAACAAATTTTGATATTCTAAGATTTAACAAAAACTAGTACAAAAAACGAAATGTTGGAAAATTTATAAAATAAATTTATGGAAAAAGGAAAATATAAATTGGAAGGAAAAAATAAAAATAGAAAAAGAACACAGAAAAATAGAAATGGGCCGGCCCAACATTGGGCGACCGATGGGAAGCTCCAACTATATGCCGCGCTGTGCAACAAATAAGGTTGCGCAGCTGCGTGCTCCAACTATATGCCGCGCTGTGCGACAAATAAGGTTGCGCAGCTGCGTGCGCAGCATATAAATGAGTAGCTTGTCTGGGCCTTGGTGCGTGCGGCCACATATGAAATTCTGGACAAAACTTTTTATTTTTTAGCAGATGGACCACGAAAATCTAGTACCACCTCGGATAAAAAAAATATTATTGGTGGTGAACGGATGAAAAATTGGAGAAACGCACCTTTTCAAGGATTTAAGCAATTTCTGGAATTTCTGGTTTTATATTAATTCGAATTAAAAACAGAATATACTGTTGTCACCTAGTTCTAGCCTAGCATGTGAGTATGACAGTGGGGCCAGTGGGGTTGGGTTGACCCGATCAAAGGTTGACTGGTCAACACATGAATAGTGTAAGAGGGTCCCGCGTGTCTTTGGCACTAGTTGTATGTAAGGATTTATTTAGACTGTTAATTAAGTGGGACCCTTATGTCATTTGTACATAGACTAAGCTTTGCCACAATTGATCCTTAATCTAATCTACCTCTAATCTAAATAGGGCGGCCACCCTGGGCAGTAGCAAGCCGATGCATGGCTAGAAATACGCATGCATTGGAGTGCATGGCTGCTCAGCATGCAGTAGTAGAAAACAGCGGCAGCGGGCAACAGTAGTGGCAAGCACCAGCAGGCACGCAACCTCGCGCGCACACGCAAGGCGCGGCCAAGGCCCGGCCGACGCGTGGGCTAGGCGCGGTCGTGGCCAGCAGCAGCAGCATTAGCGCACAACCAGCAGCGCCATCGGCAGAAGTAGAGCAGCAGTGATGTAGCAGCAACAGCACAAGAGCAGTAGCAGTAGTGAGCAGCACAAGCAACAGTAGCTGCGACAGCAAGCAGCAGGCAGTGTGCAAGCAGGCATCGTGCGGTCGTCGCGAGGGCGCGCGGTAGGGAGCGGGCCGAGGACGCGGCCGGGCAGAGCGGTCGCGGTCGGGCGCGGCGCGAGCAGCAGCAAGGCGCGGGCCGGGCACGAGCGCCGCACGCGAAGGCATGGCCGGGGCGCACGGGGGTCGCGGGGCAGTAGCAGCGTGGCGGGGCAGTACCAGGAAATAGCGCAGCAGCAACAGAAGGTAGCAACAGCAGCGTGAGAGCAGCAGAGAAGCTGCGGACAGAGAGCAGTGGCAGCAAGTACGCACGTACGCGTACGCGGGAGCTCGGACGAGCTCGGGGACGGCGGCTACGACAACGAAT
>NC_057805.1:449496267-449511473 GCF_018294505.1 Triticum aestivum | reverse complement strand
GTGAGCCTGTGGATGTGCATAGCGGGGTCGGGGGAGGCTCGGAGGCGACGAGTTCCGGCGATGGCGTCGGCCGTGCAGAGAAGGGGAACGACTCGATCCGGTCGAAGCAGAGGCACTCGGCTCGCGTTCTTCAGCGTAGAGGAAGCAGCGGAGGCGGGAGGTGCTCCTGGCGCAGTCCTAGGCGACGGGGAGGGCAGTGGCCACGGGATCGACGAGGGCCATGGCGATGACGGCGTTGGGCACGTCCAGAACGGGACGAGGGAGCAAGGGGAGGGGCGAATGGAGGCTAGGGTTTGCACGGTGGTCAACGGCGACGAATTTATAGGCGGGGGCAGGGGCGGATGGCCGCCACGCACGGCCATCGCCGGCGGATGGCTGCCACGGCGCCCCTGTCTCCTGTAGCGAGAGATGGGAGGCAAGTGGGGGTTGGCCTGGGCCATTTTGCTAGATGGGCCAAGGGCCCAGTAGATTAGGTTGCTTTTCTCCTTTACTAGTAATTTTCCATTTACCCTTTTGTTTATTTTTTGTCTTTTGTTTTATTTCTTTTCTTTTCTGTTTTAATTTTATATTTTAAATACCTTAGTTTTATAAAACACAATAGTTGTACCTAATTTAGTATTAACAAATATGCCACCACCATAATTAACTTGGCACCTACAATAAAATAGTTTGTGATTGTTTACTATTTTAATAGCTTTTAAATATTTGGTTTTCTTACTGTTTGTTCATTTTAGAGTTTTAAACACTTTATAAAAGTGGGGTTTCTCCACCAACATTTACTATGGATTATTTGCCACAAACCAAACATTTTGGTTGTAATGTTTGAAAACTTTGATGTTTGCCTTTAATACAAATTTGAATTTGAATCGGTTTCAAACTAACGCGAGATTAGCAACAGTAATCGAGGTGACGTGGCATCATTAGCAGAGGTTCACTGTAGCTTAAATATCCGGGCGCCACAATTCTCCTCTACTACATGAAATCTCGTCCCGAGATTTTAAGAGGTGGAGTAAGGGGGAAAGATCTGGTTACGAAATTCTAACGAATCTTCTCGGTCTTGGTTGCTCTCCTCGAAGAGGTTGATTCTCCTCGTTGATGTCTTCATTCCTCTACTCCAGGTCATCATGATGAAGCCAACATCCTATCCTCAGGATCTCCATCGTACTTACGAAGGAATAAAGGGTGGGTATTCCGGGGGGTAACGGACCTCTGCAAGGTTGACTATCTGGTCGATAACATCAGGGAAGGTGGAGGAAAATAACTCTCGAATTGAAACTTAAGAAAATATTGAGAGAAGAGTATTGAGGTATCATGGGAAGTTTCAAGCGGGCAGGCAATCGTTCGATGCCTGTAACAAAGTGTGAAATGGGTTTAGAGCAATGGGAATAAGTACTGCGTCTGATACCAGAATAGATCACTAGCCAGGTGGCCCATTAATTACATACAAAGTCAAGCGTGAGGAGTAACTTTGGCAATAGGGTGTACAGGAGAGTCAGGTTTTGATCCTGTGAAACTGTGGGTTATGGGCCCACCATGTGGGTTAAATGTAGGAAGGGCACTGACATCTTGCACGGTCATGATAGCAAGGCATGTCAGAGGGTAGCCTGCCAGTTATGTTGGCAACAACGTTGGTACCAAGGGCTAGGGAAGAAGAGAACCATTTTCCTGCTCGTTGAAACGAGGCGGACCTATAGGCAAAGTTCTCGTCCATCAGTGGTTACCGGAATGCCATCAACAAAAGCAACATGGTCTTACTGACATGGTTGTACACCAAGGTGTTTTCATAAGCAGAAGAATATTATTGCTTAGATCATATAGATCACCAGAGAGATTAAACCAAACAATGGAAAGGAAAATGTATCAGATTAAACAGGACAATGGAAAGGAAAATGTGTTTAAACACATATTTCAGTGGTATATCCTTCCCAAAGACAAGTAGAGTAAGATATCCATGCCAGGAGACCACATGCATGACCATTTAGATAAAAGGGGGTAAGAAGAATCATGATATGTACCCATACAACAGTGTTTGGATAACTGATCAAGAAACATTTAGCATTGCGCTTTCAATGTTCTTATTGAAAATCGGAGTAGCACAGACATGCTTCGAGATAGCATTGACATGGGCATCAGGTAAAGATCAGGCTATGGGTACACAAAGGATCCATCAGGAACAACTTATAGAATAAGTCTTCCAATTTCCTCATGGAAGAATGTCTAACCTTGCCAAAAAAGAAACTATATCAATAGGTCCTCCGGCCAGGTGTGCTAGGCATGACATCACCTTATCGGGTCAAAGACCAATGTTATAACTCTTGGGGATATGTTCCAACCATCATATCTGACCGAGACTTAGATCTGATTGGTGTCAGGACATCTCAGACTCAGGATGACTGTCGGAGTAAATGGCCACGGGTAGCCTAACCGACTGCCCCTGGTTCTTCTGAAAAAATTATCAGGCCTTCGGGCCTCCAAGCACTCCGAGCATTGGGCCGCCTTCCCTGGCCGGCTACCACTAAAGCCGACTCCCGGAAGGCGACCCAGCCTCACCAACTTCTCCCCAGGACGACTACGGGGTGGCCGAGTCCAAGAAGCCGGCCAAGAAGGACGCCGACTCCTAGGAGCCGGCCAAGACCACAACCACTCCAAACCACTCCCACATAACGGCGACGTGACGGGGTGTGGCCACAGTGCGGCCCACTACCCCCGAAGCCCGAGGCGGGCGTGGCTACAGGAGGCCGTACGGGACGGACGTCTCCCGTGCGGCTCGGCACTGTAGCCATGTTGGCCTCGACGTCACCCACGACCGGCTCCCGTACGGCCCGCGGGCGGCGGGCCCCTTCGGCCAGAGAGAGGCGTGAAGGCGGCCCGGCCTTTCCCAGTCGGCCAAGAGCGTAGCCGGCCTCCAGAAGCCGGCTACTCCCTTCCTCGAACAGGAGCCCCATTAAGGAGACAAGACGAGGTAAGGCTACAGTGATAGCCCCCGAGGCGGCCCACTGTAGCCACGCTTACCTCGACAAAGCCCTCGTCATCACAGGCGAGGCTACAGTAAGCAGCCGCCGACAAGACCCTAGGCGGTGGGGCCGGCCTGTCGATCAAGTAGCCGGCAGCTGGCGGGACCCAGCAGCCGGCGGAGAAGCCGGCGAGCGTAGACACTGACGGCTGGGACCAGTTCCCAGTCGGATTACCATTGTACCCCCGGGGGGTAGGCCTATATAAACCCCCCGGAGCACCCATGCAAAGGGTTCGCACCCAAGATAGTTGGCCTCTGAGCATAGAGTCACCCTCTAAGCATAGCACACACACCATAGATAGAGAGAAGCAAGAGCTAGCCTTGTTCTTCTTCTCCCTTGATCTCAACAGCTCTAGGAGCGATTGTAGCTACCTTTTATCGATCTAGTGATCATGCGGAGACCCTGCAGAGCAGGACTAGGGGTGTTATCTCCTCGGAGAGCCCCGAACCTGGGTAAGATTCGCCGGCGTGCATGCCTTCGCCTCATCCCGTTTCCAGGCACCGACGACGTTTTATTGGCTCCCACAATGCTAAGCCATCCCTTGGCATATGTCGCACCAACCACCCGACAATGCCTGAGAAGAAAGGTGCAACACAGATTGTCGAGATGACATTGTAAGATTCTCGGGAATTGTACTATGGAAGCGAGTTCCGAAACAAGAGTTCATCATTAAATCAAGTAGAGAATGAGGAGGTGGCTGATGGACTCAGCGACAATTCATCAAGATTTCCAACAAGATGGATTTCCACAATTATGTGAACAAGGAGATAACAATTGTCGGATCAAATGATATAATGATGTATGTTCGAGGTAAACATCCACAATTAAACATTGGTTGACAGGTGCACCCGAAATATGGGATGGGTTGCACGATAAATGTTAGAACAACGACTTAATGAACAAAAGAATTAAAATGAATCAATCGACCATTCACTTCAAAGCAATAGGGTTGCTAAAAGTTTTGAATTCACACATCATAGTTCAATTGCCAGTATTCTGGTTAGAAACAACACACGGACCAAGAAAGAATGGTGATGGTGAGAAGTATCACTATACCAAGAATTCTTAAGAGGTGGAGTAATCCTCATGACATTCTTGACATAAAAGATGGTAATACTCCAAGGTAAAGAAGAACAAATGCTAGATAGCAAGGAACTCAAGGTATAACACAGAACACAAACAAGTTTGTGTTGGAGGGAAGGCAATAAAGTGGTCGATGACAACACAAATCATCGAGGGCAAGGATGGTATTTCTCATCATGAATTCAATTGATATCCTAGAAGAGCTCAGAATGTTGATGATGATCATGACACATTTGTCGAGAGATTTCATGAAGATGTAATCAATCAGCGACGACATCAAGTCAAAGGAATGATGAAGCGAAAGGTTTTTGGAACCATGGGTACGACATCAACTCGGAATCAAGCTTGCTGTTCGAGGTGAACGATAAGGAGAGGAAGATCGACGTAAGCTTAGCTCATCGTCAAAAATTGTGCTCCGGGAAGAAGGACCAGGTAGCACAGTTAAAATCATCACGACAATGATATAGCCAAACATGCTAGGAATGGCGTGATCGGGTACAAACTCGTACTTAAAGAAGATTACTAAGAGTTGTTGAACCGTAGTGTGGACTCAGTTCAGTTATCGGTGTTTTTGAGTGTTTAATAACTCAGAGCCCATGAAAATTGTAATCAGAGAGAATGTAGTACTTGATGAAGAACTCATAAGAAGTTATGCAGTTCCCAGATAATATCGAGATACCAGGGCGGTAATACTCGCCAATAGATCAAAGTAGAGGTTGGACTAGGGTATTGCTCTATAGAAGACAAGTGCTTAAACTTGCACGAGAAATGGTATTTAAAGGAGAACATGGTCGGAACCACGATTGCAAAAGGCCGGATCCCGGATATAAGAACTTATACCAAGGGAATAATTAATTTCAGAGAAGCTTTAATGATAAGATCTACATCGTGTCCATGGGCATGAACACAAAGTTCAAGGTCGACTCCCACTTCTTCAATGCATATCCTTACATTTACCTCCCATTTTCGAAGTTGTAGTGTTGAAAAGTTATCTGACGAAGCGTCAATAGGGTATAACCCGCATAACTTTCGGGGTCACACAAATTAGGGAAGGCATAGGTTCAACCCATCGGGGCATCTTCGGAACATATACCACAATATGTAGGAGTAGTTAGCACAAGCTCGAAAGTAGAGCACGGTTGACAAGCAAAGAATACAAGTCTCCAAAGGCAAAAGACACGATTTACCAAAAGGCATTATGTATCCGAGGAAAACTCACAAGTTTATTGAATATGAAGGACGCTGTTGGATGAAATCCAACAAAGGATCTGGCGGTCCACAAGGGATCTGATGTGAGCATCGGTACTCAACTAGAAGGAGAAAGAATGCAAGGAGATCATATTATAGAAACAACTGACTAATTCAAAGCTCAATGTAAAGGGATTATGATTTCCAAGTCAAGGAATCAGAAGAAAACGCTCTGTATAAGTTGAGTAAGCTTAAGGGTACAATCGACGACAATTTGATTGGTCGAGATCCAGCTCATGTTTAAAATGCCGTCTGAGCCGGAAGGGTGAATTCTAGGATCTGGTTGAGGATTGCGAGCATTCACAACATATTGAATCAATAGACTCAAAATGAAAATGACGAGGGATGCCGATAAGATTATGATATTTATGGTATTAACCATAATGCAAGCAAGTAAGAATTTCCGAAGCAATAGGCTGCTCAGGATTTTTGGAAGACCGAATGGTATTTTGAAGAATTTTGTGAAATACATGAATCATCTGGGGATGAGCGGATACTCGATAAGTGCGAGAAATTATCCGTAGGGGTATTCAAGTGGCAAAGAACTGCAAGGCAGTAGGCACAAAGTATTCTCGGGGTATCTTGTAATAACAAGATCGACTGGGAATAAAAGTAAGAATGACAAGTGTAAGTATTTATCCATAGTGATGTTTCGGTGGTAGGGAATTGCAAAAGCAACGGGGACAAAGTCTCGAGAGAACATCAGAGAGTATCTTCAGGATCTTTTGATGCAGCAGGCGACCATCAGTAATAAGGGGCTCTCCGGGTGGAAGTGATCACGAGATCCTAATGTTAGAGTTAGCAAAATTCGTTTAACCCGAGTAGAAGAGAGTTCAGAGTCCCGGAGTAAAGATCGAGGAGTAAAAGATCCTAATACCACCCAATGGTGACGTGGGCCCATAAGCCACACAGCCATGTTAGTAAAAGTTTTGCAATTGACTAGACTGAACTTCGGTCAAGGAGTTTGGAAGGGGGATTCCTACAGGTAGTCGGCTCTGATACCAACTTGTGACGCCCTCGATTCAATCGTACACTAATCATACACGCAAACGTGTACGATCAAGATTAGGGACTCACGGGAAGATATCACAACACAACTCTAAAAATAAAATAAGTCATACAAGCATCATAATACAAGCCAGGGGCCTGGAGGGCTTGAATACAAGTGCTCGATCATAGACGAGTCAGCGGAAGCAACAATATCTGAGTACAGACATAAGTTAAACAAGTTTGCCTTAAGAAGGCTAGCACAACTGGGATACAGATCGAAAGAGGCGCAGGCCTGCTGCCTGGGATCCTCCTAAACTACTCCTGGTCGTCGTCAGCGGTCTGCACGTAGTAGTAGGCACCTCCGGTGTAGTAGGAGTCTTCGTCGATGGTGGCGTCAGGCTCCTGGGCTCCAGCATCTGGTTGCGACAACCAGGTAGAATGGAAAGGGGGAAAAGAGGGAGAAAAGCAACCGTGAGTACTCATCCAAAGTACTCGCAAGCAAGGATCTACACTACATATGCATGGGTATCTGTGTAAAGGGGCAATATCGGTGGACTGAGCTGCAGAATGCCAGAATAAGAGGGGGATAGCTAGTCCCGTCGAAGACTACGCTTCTGGCAGCCTCCATCTTGCAGCATGTAGAAGAGAGTAGATGGTAAGTTCACCAAGTAGCATCGCATAGCATAATCCTACCCGGCGATCCTCCCCTCGTCGCCCTGTGTGAGAGCGATCACCGGGTTATATCTGGCACTTGGAAGGGTGTGTTTTATTAAGTATCTGGTTCTAGTTGTCATAAGGTCAAGGTACAACTCCAAGTCATCCTGTTACCGAAGATCACGGCTATTCGAATAGATAAACTTCCCTGCAAGGGTGCACCACATTACCCAACACGCTCGATCCCATTTGGCCCGACACACTTTCCTGGGTCATGCCCGGCCTCGGAAGATCAACATGTCGCAGCCCCACCTAGGCACAACAGAGAGGTCAGCACGCCGGTTTAAATCCTATGCGCGCAGGGGCCTGGGCCCATTGCCCATTGCACACCTGCACATTGCGTACGCGGCCGGTAAGCAGACCTAGCCTCCCTAATACAAGAGCAGGCGTTCCAGTCCAATCCGGCGCGCGCCGCTCAGTCGCTGACGTCAAGAAGGCTTTGGCTGATACCACGACGTCGAGTGCCCATAACTGTTCCCGCGTAGTTGGTGAGTGCATATAGGCCAGTTGCCAGAGTCAGATCAAATACCAAGATCTCGTTAAGCGTGTTAATTGAAGTATCCGCGAACTCTGACCAGGGCCAGGCCCACCTCTCTCCTAGGTGGTCTCAACCTGCCCTGTCGCTCCACCACAAAGTAACAGTCGGGGGCCGTCGGGAACCCAGGCCCACCTCTACCGGGATGGAGCCACCTGCCCCTTCAGCCCCCATCTCCGAACAGTATCATAAGTAATGTAATAGTATAAAGTATATAGCATATGCCCGTGATCACCTCCCGAAGTGATCACGGCCCAGTAGTATAGCATGGCAGACGGACAAGAGTGTAGGGCCACTGGTGGAACACTAGCATCCTATACTAAGCATTAGGATAGCAGGTAAAGGTATCAACAATTGTAGCAACAATGACAGGCTATGCAGCAGAATAGGATTAACCAAAAGCAGTAACATGCTACACTACTCTAATGCAAGCAGTAGAGAGAAGGAATAGGCGATATCTGGTGATCAAGGGGGGGGGGGCGCTTGCCTGGTTGCTCTGGCAAGGAGGGGTCGTCATCGATGTAGTCATACACAGTGGCATCAGCGCGGTCTCGGGTTCTACCAGAAAGAAGTAACGGAGGGGGTACATAATAAATAACAGAGCAATCAAATGTAACACAAGCAAGACACGACAATACGTGGTGCTAGGGGTGACCTAACGCAGTACTAGGTGATACCGGCGAAGGGGGGAAACATCCAGGAAAGTATTCCCGGTGTTTGGCATATTCGGACAAACGAACCGGAGGGGAAAAGTTGCGTGTTCGCTATGCTAGAGATGTGCGGCGGATGAACGGGCTGCATATCCAGATTCGTCTCGTCGTTCTGAGCAACTTTCATGTATAAAGTATTTTCATCTGATAAACGGTTTATTTTATATGAATTTTCAAAGATTTAAACAATTTCTGGAATTTCTGGTTTTATATTAATTCGAATTAAAAACAGAATATACTGTTGTCACCTAGTTCTAGCCTAGCATGTGAGTATGACAGTGGGGCCAGTGGGGTTGGGTTGACCCGGTCAAAGGTTGACTGGTCAACACATGAATAGTGTAAGAGGGTCCCGCGTGTCATTGGCACTAGTTGTATGTAAGGATTTATTTAGACTGTTAATTAAGTGGGACCCTTATGTCATTTGTACATAGACTAAGCTTTGCCACAATTGATCCCTTAATCTAATCTACCTCTAATCTAAATAGGTCGGCCACCCTGGGCAGTAGCAAGCCGATGCATGGCTAGAAATACGTATGCACTAGAGTGCATGGCTGCTCAGCATGCAGTAGTAGAGAACAGCGGCAGCAGGCAACAGTAGTGGCAAGCAGCAGCAGGCATGCAACCTCACGCGCACACGCAAGGCGCGGCCAAGGCCCGGCCGACGCGCGGGCTGGGCGCGGTCATGGCCAGCAGCAGCAGCATCAGCGCACAACCAGCAGCGCCATCGGCAGAAGTAGAGCAACAGTGATGTAGCAGCAACAGCACAAGAGCAGTAGCAGTAGTGAGCAGCACAAGCAACAGTAGCTGCGACAGCAAGCAGCATGCAGTGTGCAAGCAGGCGTCGTGCGGTCGCCGCGAGGGCGCGCGGTAGGGAGCGGGCCGAGGACGCGGCCGGGCAGAGCGGCCGCGGTCGGGCGCGGTGCGGGCAGCAGCAAGGCGCGGGCCGGGCACGAGCGCCGCACGCGAAGGCATGGCCGGGGCGCACGAGGGTCGCGGGGCAGTAGCAGCGGTGGCGGGGCAGTAGTAGGAAATAGCGCAACAGCAAGAGAAGGTAGCAACAGCAGCGTGAGAGCAGCAGAGAAGCTGCGGACAGATAACAGTGGCAGCAAGTACGCACGTACGCGTACGCGGGAGCTCGGACGAGCTCGGGGACGGCGGCTACGACAACGAATCGAGGGGGAAAGTGGGGGGAATGGGAAAGGAGCTCACGGTGAGCCTGTGGGTGCACATAGTGGGGTCGGGGGAGGCTCTGAAGCGACGAGTTCCGGCGATGGCGTCGGCGGTGCAGAGAAGGGGAACGACTCGATCCGGTCGAAGCAGAGGCACTCGGCTCGCGTTCTTCAGCGTAGAGGAAGCAGCGGAGGCGGGAGGTGCTCCTGGCGCAGTCCTAGGCGACGGGGAGGACAGTAGCCATGGGATCGACGAGGGCCATGGCGATGACGGCGTTGGGCACGTCCAAAACGGGACGAGGGAGCGAGGGAAGGGCGAATGGAGGCTAGGGTTTGCACGGGGGTCAACGGCGATGAATTTATAGGCGGGGGCAGGGGGCGGATGGCCGCCACGCATGGCCATCGCCAGCGGTTGGCCGCCACGGCGCCCCTGTCTCCTGTAGCGAGAGATGGGAGGCAAGTGGGGGTTGGCCTGAGCCGTTTTGCTAGATGGGCCAAGGGCCCAGTAGATTAGGTTTCTTTTCTCCTTGGCACCTACAATAAAATAGTTTGTGACTGTTTACTATTTTAATAGCTTTTAAATATTTGGTTTTCTTACTGTTTTGTTCATTTTAGAGTTTTAAACACTTTATAAAAGTGGGGTTTCTCCACCAACATTTACTATGGATTATTTCCCCCAAACCAAAAATTTTATTTTTAATGTTTGAAAACTTTGATGTTTGCCTTTAATACAAATTTGAATTTGAATCGGTTTCGAACTAACGCGAGATTACCAACAGTAATCGAGGTGACGTGGCATCATTAGCAGAGGTTCACTGTAGCTTAAATATCCGTGCGCCACAATTCTCCTCTACTACAAGAAATCTTGTCCCGAGATTTTAAGAGGTGGAGTAAGGGGGAAAGATCTGGTTACGAAATTCTAACGAATCTTCTCGGTCTTGGTTGCTCTTCTCGAAGAGGTTGATTCTCCTCGTTGATGTCTTCATTCCTCTACTCCAGGTCATCGTGATGAAGCCAACATCCTATCCTCAGGATCTCCATCGTACTTACGAAAGAATAAAGGGTGGGTATTCCGGGGGGTAACGAACCTCTGCAAGGTTGACTATCTGGTCGATAACATCAGGGAAGGTGGAGGAAAATAACTCTCTAATTGAAACTTAAGAAAATATCGAGAGAAGAGTAAGGAGGTATCATGGGAACTTTCAAGCGGGCAGGCAATCGTTCGATGCCTGTAACAAAGTGTGAAATGGGTTTAGAGCAATGGGAATAAGTATTGCGTCTGATACCAGAATAGATCACTAGGCAGGTGGCTCGTGAATTACATACAAAGTCAAGCGTGATGAATAACTTTGGCAAAAGGGTGTACAGGAGAGTCAGGTTTTGATCCCGTGGAACTGTGGGTTATGGACCCACCATGTGGGTTAAATGTAGGAAGGGCACTGACATCTTGCATGGTCATGATAGCAAGGCATGTCAGAGGGTAGCATGCCAGTTATGTTGGCAACAACGTTGGTACCAAGGGCGAGGGACAAAGAGAACCATTTTCCTGCTCGTTGAAACGAGGCGGACCTATAGGCAAAGTTCTCGTCCATCGGTGGTTACCGGAATGCCATCAACAAAAGCAACATGGTCTTACTGACATGGTTGTACACCAAGGTGTTTTCATAAGCAGAAGAATATTACTGCTTAGATCATATAGATCACCAGAGAGATTAAACCAAACAATGGAAAGGAAAATGTATCAGATTAAACAGAACAATGGAAAGGAAAATGTGTTTAAACACATATTTCAGTGGTATATCCTT
Source organism: Triticum aestivum (assembly GCF_018294505.1). Lineage (NCBI taxonomy): Eukaryota > Viridiplantae > Streptophyta > Magnoliopsida > Poales > Poaceae > Triticum > Triticum aestivum. The sequence continues at coordinate 449,500,205 of NC_057805.1, read as the reverse complement.
CCCAAAGACAGGTAGAGTAAGATATCCATGCCAGGAGATAACATGCATGACCATTTAGATAAAAGGGGGTAAGAAGAATCATGATATGTACCCATACAACAGTGTTTGGATAACTGATCAAGAAACATTTAGCATTGCGCTTTCAACGTTCTTATTGAAAATCGGAGTAGCACAGACATGCTTCGAGATAGCATTGACATGGGCATCAGGTAAAGATCAGGCTATGGGTACACAAAGGATCCATCAGGAACAACTTATAGAATAAGTCTTCCAATTTCCTCATGGAAGAATGTCTAACCTTGCCAAAAAAGAAACTATATCAATAGGTCCTCCAGCCAGGTGTGCTAGGCATGACATCACCTTATCGGGTCAAAGATCAATGTTATAACTCTTGGGGATATGTTCCAACCATCATATCTGACCGAGACTTAGATCTGATTGGTGTCAGGACATCTCAGACTCAGGATGCCTGAGAAGTAAGGTGCAACATAGATTGTCGAGATGACATTGTAAGATTCTCGGGAATTGTACTATGGAAGCGAGTTCCGAAACAAGAATTCATCATTAAATCAAGGAGAGAATGAGGAGGTGGCTGATGGACTCAGCGACAATTCATCAAGATTTCCAACAAGATGGATTTCCACAATTATGTGAGCAAGGAGATAACAATTGTCGGATCAAATGATATAATGATGTATGTTCAAGGAAAACATCCACAATTAAACATTGGTTGACAGGTGCACCCGAAATATGGGATGGGTTGCACGATAAATGTTAGAACATCGACTTAATAAACAAAAGAATTAAAATGAATCAATCGACCATTCACTTCAAAGCAATAGGGTTGCTAAAAGTTTTGAATTCACACATCATAGTTCAATTGACGGTATTCTGGTTAGAAACAACACGGGGACCAAGAAAGAATGGTGATGGTGAGAAGTATCACTATACCAAGAATTCTTAAGAGGTGGAGTAATCCTTACGACATTCTTGACATAAAAGATGGTAATACTCCAAGGTAAAGAAGAACAAATGCTAGATAGCAAGGAACTCAAGGTATAACACAGAACACAAATTTATTGCCATGACACTGTCCCGGCCACTCCGACCCACTCCCCTTTGGGCTAAGTCATGGGTGGCCCCGATGCCACTCCGGACATCCAACGACCACCGTCGTGGCAAAACAATCGTCCCAAACGGGGACATAGTACCAAAATAACTATGGGCACACAAGGTTATACCTGCCTACCAGGCCAGGGTAGCGCCAGCGCATAACCTTCCCTAGTTGGAGGCACCGGCGAGAGGCTTAACAATAGACTGAGAAAAGGGCCTCCCCATAAAGGCAAATGTGGTTGCACTTGGAAGCTCGATTCGGTGGCACCATGATGTTGGGGAACGCAGTAATTTCAAAAAAATTCCTACGCACACACAGGATCATGGTGATGCATAGCAACGAGAGGGGAGAGTGCGTCCACGTACCCTTGTAGACCGAAAGCGGAAGCGTTAGCACAACGCGGTTGATGTAGTCATACGTCTTCACGATCCGACCGATCCGAGTACCGAACGTACGGCACCTCCGAGTTTAGCACACGTTCAGCTCGATGACGTCCCTCGAACTCCGATCCAGCCGAGCTTTGAGGGAGAGCTCCGTCAGCACGACAGCGTGGTGACGGTGATGATGATGCTACCAACGCAGGGCTTCGCCTAAGCACCGCTACGATATGATCGAGGTGGAATATGGTGGAGGGGGCACCGCACACGTCTAAGAGATCAAGAGATCGATTGTTGTGTCTAGAGGTGCCCCCCTGCCCTCGTATATAAAGGAACAGGGGGAGGGGGCGGCCGGCCAGGAGGAGGGCGCGCCAGGGAGGAGTCCTACTCCCACCGGGAGTAGGACTCCCTCTTTTCCTAGTTGGAGTAGGAGGGGGAAAGGAAGGGAAGGGGAGAGGGGGAAGGAAAAGGGGCGCGCGGCCAGCCCTAGCCGCCCCTCCTCTTCTCCACTAAGGCCCATCTTGGCCCATTAAACTCCCCGGGGGGTTCTGGTAACCCCCCCCGGTACTCCGGTATGTCTCCGAAACTCCCCGAAACCATTCCGGTGTCCGAACATAGTCATCCAATATATCGATCTTTATGTCTCGACCATTTCGAGACTCCTCGTCATGTCCGTTATCATATCCGGGACTCCAAACTACCTTCGGTACATCAAAACACAAAACTCATAATACCGATCGTCATCTAACTTTAAGCGTGCGGACCCTACGGGTTCGAGAACTATGTAGACATGACCGAGACACGTCTCCAGTCAATAACCAATAGCGGAACCTGGATGCTCATATTGGCTCCTACATATTCTACGAAGATCTTTATCGGTCAAACCGCATAACAACATACGTTGTTCCCTTTGTCATCGGTATGTTACTTGCCCGAGATTTGATCGTCGGTATCTCAATACCTAGTTCAATCTCGTTACCGGCAAGTCTCTTTACTCGTTCGGTAATATATCATCTCATAACTAACTCATTAGTCACAATGCTTGCAAGGCTTATAGTGAATTGCATTACCGAGAGGGCCCAGAGATACCTCTCCAATAATCGGAGTGACAAATCCTAATCTCGAAATACGCCAACCCAACAAGTACCTTCGGAGACACCTGTAGAGTACCTTTATAATCACCCAGTTACGTTGTGACGTTTGGTAGCATACAAGGTGTTCCTCCGGTAAACGGGAGTTGCATAATCTCATAGTCATAGGAACATGTATAAGTCATGAAGAAAGCAATAGCAACATACTAAATGATCAAGTGCTAAGCTAACGGAATGGGTCAAGTCAATCACATCATTCTCCTAATGATGTGATCCCGTTAATCAAATGATAACTCATGTCCATGGCTATGAAACTTAACCATTTTCGATTAACGAGCTAGTCAAGTAGAGGCATACTAGTGACACTATGTTTGTCTATGTATTCACACATGTATTATGTTTCAGGTTAATACAATTCTAGCATGAATAATAAACATTTATCATGATATGAAGAAATAAATAATAACTTTATTATTGCCTCTAGGGCATATTTCCTTCACATGACTCGATCAACAACATGTTCAAGTTGGTTTATTATCAGGTTTCAACTTGCAAATAATTTCACCGAGTCATAGTATGCCATGAAAATGCAATGAACAATCTATGCACCATTTTCAACATAATATCGATATGAACTAGATCAAGCATATCATCACATTAGTTTACTGCATAAACTTAGTCATCCAACTACCATGCTACTGATAACAGAACAAGCATAGCAAGAACATGCAACTAGCATCAAATGAATTTATAGGAATTTTCTATATGCATTTAAAATATTCATATCAAGTAAAAATCATAGTTATTGAAATGACATTCTTGCAAATATTTGTGATGGCTTGCCTAAGTGCAGAGGAGGGTCACACTCCTCCTGTTTATCTTCAAGGCAACAATTTCCTTCTGAAAAGAATTAAAATACCAAAAAGAAAAGGTCACATAACATTTTTTAATGCACCAAAAAATATTCACAGCAAGCAAAAATCTCATCTTTTGCATGCTGATAGAAGATTTAAACACAAAACCAATGCAAAAAGAATCATATCATTTGGACTTATAGAATAGGAGTTATAGCTAGTCAAAGTTGAGTCAAAATATTTGCATTACATTGAGTATTAGAAAAATCAGAGCGGCTGACGTCGAAGACGTATTCCGGAGGAGGCTGACAGCGAGCCCGCCTGGTCAGGTGAGAGAGAGAGAAGAAACAGAGGAGGCTGTTGTCGCCGGTGCGTACGCCGGCGAGGAGAGCTCGACGGCCGCCGTGGAAAGGAGGGATGGACGCGCAAGGTCACCGCGCACCTGCACGTACCCGAAACATGGCGAGAGGTGGTCGGAAGGGGTCGGCATGGTCGTCTCCAG
>NC_057805.1:449484332-449495957 GCF_018294505.1 Triticum aestivum | reverse complement strand
TACTTGACCAAATAAAAATCTAGCCTTTTCCCAATTTTAGTTCTCGGCAGATTTTAGCAACTTAGCACAAGTCAAGCAATCAACCTACACATGCAATTCTAAGAGTATAGCAGCGGAATGTAAAACAATTGCATATGAAGGTAAAGGGAGGAGTTTAAGGGAGCAAACGCAATGTTGACACAGAGATTTTTTATCCGTAGTTCCGATAGGTGGTGCTATCGTACATCCACGTTGATGGAGACTTCAACCCACGAAGGGTAACGGTTGCGCGAGTCCACGGAGGGCTCCACCCACGAAGGGTCCATGAAGAAGCAACCTTGTCTATCCCACCATGGCCGTCGCCCACGAAGGACTTGCCTCACTCGGGTAGATCTTCACGAAGTAGGCGATCTCCTTGCCCTTACAAACTCCTTGGTTCAACTCCATAATCTTGACGGAGGCTCCCAAGTGACACCTAGCCAATCTAGGAGACACCACTCTCGAAGAAGTAACAAATGGTGTGTTAATGATGAACTCCTTGCTCTTGTGCTTCAAATGATAGTCTCCCCAACACTCAACTCTCTCTCACAGGATTTGGATTTGGTGGAAAGAAGATTTGAGTGGAAAGCAACTTGGGGGAGGCTAGTGATCAAGATTTATGTGGTTGGAACGGGATATCTTGACCTCAACAGAAGTGTAGGTGGTTCTCTCTCAGAAAATATGTGTTGGAAGTGTAGGCATGTTCTGATGGCTCTCTCAATGAATGAAGAGTGGGTGGAGGGGTATATATAGCCTCCACACACAATCTAACTGTTACACACAAATCACCAAACTCGGTGGGACCGATTCAGAGAACTTGGTCAGACCGACTTGGTTCATAATGTGACCGTTAGGTGTTTCGGTGGGACCGACACGTCAACTCGGTGAGACCGATTTCGTTAGGGTTAGGGCATAACGTAATCTCGGTGAGACCGATTTCGTTAGGGTTAGGGCATAACGTAATCTCGGTGAGACCGATTACACAAACTCGATGAGACCGATTTGGGTAATAGACAAACAGAGAGTTGGCCAGGAAAACTCGGTGGGGCCGATTCGCTCATCTCGGTTGGACCAAAACGTTACGAAAAGGAAACAGAGTGTTTGCATTGCAATCTCGGTGGGACCGATCGCTCATCTTGGTTTGACCGAAACGTTACGGAAGGGAAACCGAGAGATTACAATCCCATCTCGATGAGACCGAGATCCCTATCGGTGAGACCGAAAAGACTAGGGTTTCTGGCAATGGCTATGTCAACTGAACTCGGTGGCGCCTGATAGAAAGTTTCGGTGGGGCCGAGTTTGACTTTTTGGTTTGGGACAAGTGTGGATGTGAGAAAGCGGTCGAGGGCTTTGGAGCATATCACTAAGCACTTTGAGCAAGCAAGCCATTAAGAAACACCTCATCCCCTCTTAATAGTATTGGCTTTTCCTATAGACTCAATGTGATCTTGGATCACTAAAATAGAAAATGTAGAGTCTTGTGCTTTGAGCTTGAGCCAATCTTCTGTCCTTAGCATTTTGAAGGGTCCACTTTCTAATCCATGCCATGCCAATCATTGAGCTGTCCTGAAATATTTATCTTGAAATAGTATTAGCTCAATGAGCTATATGTTGTTAGGAATTACCAAAACCACCCAGGGATAGTTGCACTTTCAATCTCCCCCTTTTTGGTAATTGATGACAACATATAGATCAAAGCTTCGACAAATGATAATAAGACTGAAAAACATCGTCGCTTTGAGAAGTATGTGATAAGCAAGAGCTCCCCCTAAATTTGTGCATTATTTAAAATTTTCTTTTGAATGCAAATGCACAATTGATTAGGATCATGGGTTACTCTTCCATGTCACATACATCTTGGTGGAGCGCTCAAAATGATAGAAATTAAAAACATGCACTCATCACCAAGCAAAGTGAATGACCATAAGAGGATATGAAAGATAATATCATCCAACAAGCATTAAGGTAGCATATGATCAAACAAGTATTTCACAAGGACATAAAGTATCTCACACAAGCACACAATAAAAAGTTCAACCAAAATAGCAAGAGATAAAAAGGGCAACACTCTCTCTTGAAGCCTATGATCTATACATTTTTCTCCCCCTTTGGCAACAAGTTACCAAAAATTTCAAAAATGCATAGTGCTAAACGACTCTCAGGCTTGATCTTCAGGAGGTGGTGTTGAGAGAACTCCAAGGACGAAGGCTTCAGATAAAGTAGCTGGAGCTGGTGGAGTAGCTGCTCGAGGTGGAACTGGAGATGTAGCTGCTGGTGCTGATGCTGTTGCTCTTGTGTCAGGAATTGGCACTGCAGTAGACCTCTGTCCTCTGGGCACTCTAGCAAAAGCATCTGTGGTAGACTTGCCCTTCTTCTCCTTTGCTTCCTCCTGGAGCTACTCAACTGCAGTTTGGATCTCTGTTACTTTGACATCAAGGTCATAGAATTTTGTCTCGATAATCCTTTCCAAGCTCTCCTGGTTCTTGGTCAGGGTGGCCAAGCCCTTCTCAATCCTCAGGGTGGATTGGATTAGATATCCAAGCTGGTCTTGCTTGCTCTTCAAGAATACTTGAGATGCCTCCTCTATAGTTGGCATCTTTGCAGCTTTCTCAGCTTTAACCTTCTCTCTCTTCTCATGTGCTTGAGCTGAAGATGGTTCATTCTCATTCATCACCACTGTGTTGTCTTCAAATTCAGGGTATATGGCCAGGTGCTCCTTATCCAAAAGATATGTGCCTGTGCCCATTTTTGAGTTGATGAGCTCCTAAATTTGTGGGGCATACCCACAACTTCTCTTCTGGTCAGCAGCAGTCCTCTTGATTGTCTCAACAATCAAACTCATGACCTTGAACTTCTGTGGGACATCAAATATATGCAGCAAGTTTATTGCATGTCCTCTGATCATCTTGTGATCACCTAACTTGGTAGCAGTGTGTGCCTTAGAATCCAGTTTATGGTAGGCAGGCCAGATAGCAAGAAGTGGAAAGATCCAAACTTATGTGTATCTAAAGCAGCATCTGGGATCTCTTTGTACATGTTGGCCATTGTATTGTGGTCTTTCTTCTTCTCTGCATAAATGTCCAAGTCATCCTCATGTGTCCTCAGGAGCATTGATAAGCTTGGCCCACTCATCAACCGTAGACTGGTATCTAGTACCCTCAGACATCCATACTATCCTTCCATCTGGATAGAAGTGGGCAGTGGAGTAGAACTGCATGATTAACTCATCATTCCACTTAGTGAGTTTCTGGGCAACAAATGTGTCAACTCCACATGCCTTGAAGCTATCATACACACCAGGGAAGTGATCCTCATTCTCCTTGATGAACTCCCAGTCAACCCATCTCATGTCACACACTATGGGCTTCTTATCAAGCAGAATTGTCTCATAGAAGTCCTGATGTTCCTTAGTGTGAAACCTGTAGTCCGCAGCAGTTCTTCTCCTGATAGCATATGGATCAGACTGTCTCCATAGTCTCAATCCCGCATCCTTCCTGATTTTCATGTTTTCTGCAACTGGGTGTGCATCATTGTGGTCAGGGATCTTGGGTTTCAGCTTCCTCAACACTTGAGCTTCATCTTCTTCAGCAGCTTCAGGCGCCGGGGCCTTGTTCTTTTCCTCAGCAGGGATGTTTCTAGTGCTTCTCTTGGGTTTAGGCTTTAGAGCTGGAGCAGCAGCCTTGGGAGCAGATTTGGGCTTAGATGGAGCAGCCCCTGATCTAGTTGCATCCCCCATAAGCTTTTGAGCATTGGGTGCTGGTGCAACATCCTCTTCCTCTTCCTCTTCAAAATCTTTCCTCATTGAGGGATTGCCAAGAACTCTGGCAGTAGTGGTTCTGGCCCTCTTCTTCTTCTTATCCTCACCAGCTTCTTCTTCTTCAGATTCAATGGTGAACTTCATGGTTTCACCCGTGGCAACATTTCTTGGCTTAGACATGGGCTGTCTTCTTGCTGGAGCCTTTGTTTTCAGTCCAGGCTTTGTTGCAGCAGCTGTGCCATACTCTTTCTTCAGCACCTTTTTCTTTGAAGTGGCTTCATCTTCAACAGCCACATAGTCTTCATCCTCTGAATCAGAAGTTCTCTTCTTCCTTGTCCTGGTGGCAGCCTTTGACAAGTTGCTTGGTGTGCTCCGGCTGCCATCATCATAGCTGCTAGAGGGATCTGAACCCTCACTCATCTGCACCTGTTGCTCAGACCTGTTCTGACTGTCACTTTGATCAGACATCTCTGCAAACACTCTGACAGCAGACCCTGTGAATAGGTTATAGATGAGGTAGAGAAGATGAGCATCACAAAGTACATGAGTTTTGCAAAATAGATGACTTAAAAAACTTAGTTTTAGTTCTTCACAGAAAGCATTTCGGATCTACCGATTTGTAAACTCGGTGATACCGAAGCAGCTTTTGGAACCTAAACTAGTGAACTCAGTCAGACCGAGTCACAGTTCGGTGGTACCGAGACTACTAGGGTTTCACAGAGAATCGAACTCGGTCACACCGATGTCCAATTTTTGGTCAGACCGAAAACGCATGTGCTCTGGCCTAAGCCAAATCGGTGAGACCGATTTCTATAGCTCGGTCAGTCCGAGATGAATTCGGCGGAGACCTAACCCTAAATTTTCAAATCAAAACTAATCTACGGGACGTTTTCGCTGGACAGGATGATTTCAATCATGGCAAGAATCATGGCAAAGCAATGTGCTAGGAATCAGAGTTATGGATTAGCACAAAGATCAAGTTCATACCCTAGTTCCGCGGCAAACTTGCTACGGCGGCAACGGCGGGGCAGATTGCCGTTGATGGCGGCGGAGACCAGCGGCGGGAGTGATGAACCACAAGTATATGGGATCTATCGTAGTCCTTTCGATAAGTAAGAGTGTCAAACCCAACGAGGAGCAGAAGGAAATGATAAGCGGTTTTCAGCAAGGTATTCTCTGCAAGCACTGAATTTATAGGTAACAGATAGTTTTGTGATAGGATAATTTGTAACGAGCAACAAGTAACAAAAGTAAATAAAGTGCAGCAAGGTGGCCCAATCCTTTTTGTAGCAAAGGACAAGCCTGGACAAACTCTTATATAGAGAAAAGCGCTCCCGAGGACACATGGGGATTATCGTCAAGCTAGTTTTCATCACGTTCATATGATTCGCGTTCGGTACTTGATAATTTGATATGTGGGTGGAGCGGTGCTTGGGTGCTGCCCTTACTTGGACAAGCATCCCACTTATGATTAACCTCTATTGCAAGCATCCGCAACTACAACAAAAGTATTAAGGTAAACCTAACTATAGCATGAAACATATGTATCCAAATCAGCCCCTTACGAAGCAACGCATAAACTAGGGTTTAAGCTTCTGTCACTCTAGCAACCCATCATCTACTTATTACTTCCCAATGCATTCCTCTAGGCCCAAATAATGGCGAAGTGTTATGTAGTCGACGTTCATATAACACCACTAGAGGAGAGACAACATACATCTCATCAAAATATCGAACGAATACCAAATTCACATGACTACTAATAGCAAGACTTCTCCCATGTCCTCAAGAACAAACGTAACTACTCACAAAGCATATTCATGTTCATAATCAGAGAAGTATTAATATGCATAAAGGATCTGAACGTATGATCTTCCACCAAATAAACCAACTAGCATCAACTACAAGGAGTAATCAACACTACTAGCAACCTACAGGTACCAATCCCAGACTTGGAGACAAAGATTGGATAGAAGAGATGAACTAGGGTTTTAGAGGAGATGGTGCTGGTGAAGATGTTGATGGAGATTGGCCCCCTCCCGATGAGAGGATCGTTGGTGATGACGATGGCGATGATTTCCCCCTCCCGGAGGGAAGTGTCCCCGGCAGAACAGCTCTGTCGGAGCCCTAGATTGGTTCCGCCAAGCTTCCGCCTCGTGGCGGCGGAGTCTCGTCCCGAAAGCTTGCTTATGATTTTTTCGGACGAAAGACTTCATATAGCAGAAGATGGGCACCGAAGGGCCAACAGGGGGCCCACTGGGCAGGGGGCGCGCCCAGGGCGCGCCCCCACCCTCATGGACAGGTGGAGGCCCCCCTGACGTATTTCTTCCGCTCAATATTTTTTTTTATTTTCAGAAATAACTTTCGTGGAGTTTCAGGACTTTTGGAGTTGTGCAGAATAGGCAACTAATATTTGCTCCTTTTCCAGCCCAGAATTCCAGCTGCCGGTATTCTCCCCCCTTATGTAAACCTTGTAAAATAAGAGAGAATAGGCATAAGTATTGTGACATTATGTGTAATAACAGCCCATAATGCAATAAATATCGATATAAAAGCATGATGCAAAATGGACGTATCAACTCCCCCAAGCTTAGACCTCGCTTGTCCTCAAGCGAAAGCCGATAACAATAAATATGTCCACATGTTTAGAGGTAGAGGTGTCGATAAAATAAAATACGTACATGAGGTCATCATGATTATTCTCATAACAGCAACATATATGGATATTGTCATATGATTTCTTATGCTCAAGTAATAATCTATTCACAATGCAAAGTATGATTAATAAACTTTATTGAGAACTAACAAACTATAATCTCAGTCATTGAAGCAATTGCAATTTATCATAACATCAGAAAGAGTCTATGTCAGAGCTTTTTAGCAAGTCCACATACTCAACTATCATTTAGTCTTTCATAATTGGTAACACTCACGCAATACTTGTGGTTACGGAGTTTTAATCGGACACAGAGAAAGATAGGGGCTTATAGTTTCGCCTCCCAACCTTTTACCTCAAGGGTAATGTTAACAATAATAGTTCATGCTAACCCACATCCAATTAGATATATATATCAGGATCTTTCCAACATCCTGTGCTTGCCAAAGGATAAAATATAAAAAGGAAAGGTGAAGATCACCATGACTCTTGCATAAGGTAGAAGATAATAATAAAAGATAGGCCCTTCGCAGAGGGAAGCAGAGGTTGCCATGCGCTTTCAGGGTTGGATGCACAAAATCTTAATGCGAAAGAACGTCACTTTATATTGCCACTTGTGATATGAACCTTTATTATGCAGTCCGTCGCTTTTATTTCTTCCACATCACAAGATCGTATAAAGCTTATTTCCTCCAGACCAATCAATCATACATATTTAGAGAGCAATTTTTATTGCTTGCACCGATGACAACTTACTTGAAGGATCTTACTCATCCATAGGTAGATATGGTGGACTCTCATGGCAAAACTGGTTTAAGGGTTTTTGGAAGCACAAGTAGTATATCTACTTGGTGCAAAGAATTTGGCTAGCATGAGGGGGAAAGGCAAGCTCAACATGTTGGATGATCCATGACAATATACTTTATCTCAGATATAAGAAAACATAACCCATTACGTTGTCTTCCTTGTCCAACATCAACTCTTTAGCATGTCATATTTTAATGAGTGCTCCCCAATCATAAAAGATGTCCAAGATAGTATATTTATATGTGAAACCCCTATTTCTTTATTACTTCCTATTAATTGCAACGATGACCAAAGCTATGTTTGTCAACTCTCAACAATTTTTAATCATCATACTCTTTCTATGTGAAGTCATTACTCTCAATAAGATCAATATGATCTATTTGTTTCTTTTTTATTCTTTTCTCTTTTCTTTTATTCACTCAAGATCATAGCAAGATAATCAAGCCCTTGACTCAACACTAATATTTATTATATAGCTTACGGACTCGATTATATAGAGGGATCATAAAGCAAAACTCAAAACTAGATCATACCAAAACTTTATTCTACTAGATCAAGATACTACTAATAGGATCGAACTAAGAAAAACGGTAATGATAGGAGATGTGGTTGTGATACGATACCGGGGCACCTCCCCCAAGCTTGGCAGTTTCCAAGGGGAGTGCCCATATCCATATGATTATGTCTCCTTTGCTGGTGAAGAAGGTGGAGTTGTTGATGATGGGTAATCGCACATCGAGCGTAAGAGATCCTCCAACTTGCGGATAATGCCCTTGAGTGCAACAATATGCTCCTTCAACAAAATATTTTCACGGGTGAGATACTTGTTTTGTATACAAGCTAACTCAATCATCTTGAAAGCTTCGATCTCAGTTGGGGTAAGAAGATTGTGATCAGGTTGAAGGGTGTCTCCTGCAACCGGAACTTGGTCCTCCGTGGCCTTCTTGATCCCTTCATCCTTTTTGATCTCCATGGGTTCCTCCCTCTTCAGCTCTATCTTCATTAGCCAAGCATCGTTGTCACCATTATTGGAGGAGGGAGACGACATGATGATCTAGATCTGTCAGGAAAACAGCTCGAAACAAGAACATAGGATATTTGCGTGATACAGGAGTCAAAACCTTCGGGAGTTTATATAATGAATTTTTACCGACCGAAATACGTATCGTGCAAGAAAACGCAGTCCGGAGAGCACACGAGGTGCCCACGAGGTAGGGGGGCGCGCCTAGGGGGGTAGGGCACGCCCTCCACCCTCGTGGAGGCCTCGTGTCCTTCCCGGACCGCTTCTTATTTTTCTATTTTTCAAAATATTCCAAAACGGAGAAAAATTGCCTTTAGAACTGTTTTGGAGTCGGTTTACTTAGCGTACCACGTACCTATTCCTTTTCGGAGTCTGGAATGTTCCGGAAAGTGTCTCTTATGTATTTCTCCAGGGTTACGGTTTCAATAACATTGGTTTCAACATTTATGGGATTACCTGAGATATAATGTTTGATTCTTTGACCATTCACCACCTTCGGATTTGTGCCTTCGAAGTTGTTGATTTTTATGGCACCGGAACGATAGACCTCCTCGATAACGTAAGGGCCTTCCCATTTAGAGAGAAGTTTTCCTGCAAAAAATCTTAAACGAGAGTTGCATAGCAATACATAATCACCTACATTATACTCACGCTTTTGTATTCTTTTGTCATGCCATCTTTTAACTTTTTCTTTAAACAATTTGGCATTCTCATAAGCTTGGGTTCTCCATTCATCAAGTGAGCTAATATCAAATAACCTCTTCTCACCGGCAAGTCTGAAATCATAATTGAGCTCTTTAATAGCCCAATAAGCCTTATGTTCTAGTTCGAGAGGTAAGTGACATGCTTTTCCATAAACCATTTTATAGGGAGACATACCCATAGGATTTTTATATGCAGTTCTATAGGCCCATAATGCATCATCAAGTTTCTTGGACCAATTCTTTCTAGATCTATTAACAGTCTTTTGCAAAATTAGTTTGAGTTCTCTACTGCTCAATTCTACTTTACCACTAGACTGCGAGTGATAAAGAGATACAATTCTATGATTAACATCATACTTAGCAAGCATTTTATGAAAAGCACCATGAATAAAATGCGAACCACCATCAGTCATTAAATATCTAGGGACTCCAAACCTCAGAAAAATAACTTCTTTAAGCATCTTAATAGAAGTGTTATGATCAACACTACTAGTTGGAATAGCTTCTACCTACTTAGTAACGTAATCAACAACAACTAAAATATGTGTGTATCCATTAGAGGCAGGAAAAGGTCCCATATAATCAAAGCCCCAAACATCAAATGGTTCAATAACAAGTGAATAATTCATAGGCATTTCTTGACGTCTACTAATATTACCAATTCTTTGACATTCATCACAAGATAAGACAAACTTACGGGCATCCTTGAAGAGAGTAGGCCAATAAAAACCGGATTGCAATACCTTATGTGCAGTTCTATCTCCAGCGTGGTGTCCTCCATAAGCCTCGGAGTGACACTTGCGTAGGATCTGTTCCTGTTCATGCTCAGGTACACAACGTCTAATAACACCATCTACTCCTTCTTTATAAAGATGTGGGTCGTCCCAAAAGTAATGTCTCAAATCATAGAAAAAAGTAATTGTCTGCAACGGGGTTCTCAACTCCCTTTCTATCAATAATATGCAAATCAAATTCTTTTAGCAAGAGAACCCATCTAATAAGTCTAGGTTTAGCATCTTACTTTTCCATAAGATATCTAATAGCAGCATGATCAGTGTGAATAGTTACTTTAGAATCAACAATATAAGGTCTGAACTTATCACAAGCAAATACAACTGCTAAGAATTCTTTTTCAGTAGTGGCATAATTTCTTTGAGCATTGTCTAGAGTTTTGCTAGCATATTGGATAACATTTAATTTCTTATCAACTCTTTGCCCTAGAACAGCACCTACAGCATAATCACTGGCATCACACATAATTTCAAAGGGTAAATTCCAATCAGGTGGCTGAACAATAGGTGCAGAAATCAATGCCTTCTTAAGTATTTCAAATGCTTCTACACAATCATCATCAAAGACAAATGGTATATCTTTTTGTAATAAATTAGTCAGAGGCCGAGAAATTTTTGAGAAGTCCTTAATGAACCTCCTATAAAAACCGGCGTGACCAAGGAAACTTCTTATAGCTTTGATGTCCTTGGGACATGGCATCTTTTCAATAGCATCAACCTTGGCTTTATCAACTTCAATACCCCTTTCAGAAACTTTATGCCCCAAGAAAATACCTTCATTAACCATAAAGTGGCACTTTTCCCAATTCAAGACAAGGTTAGTTTATTCACATCTCTGCAAAACTCGATCAAGGTTGCTCAAGCAATCATCAAAAGAGGATCCATAAACGGAGAAATCGTCCATGAAAACCTCACAAATCTTTTCACAAAAGTCAGAGAATATAGCCATCATGCATCTTTGAAAGGTGGCAGGTGCATTACATCAACCAAAAGGCATACGTCTATAAGAAAAAGTACCAAAAGGGCAAGTAAAAGTGGTCTTTGATTGATCATCGGCTGACACAGGTTGTAACGCCCCGGATCCGATGCGCCAGGTGTCTTCCAGTTATTCGCCGTCATTGCCATGTCATTTGCTTGCGTGTTGCATTTTGCCATGTCATCATCTGCACTTCATCTGCATGTTTTTCAAAACTTGCATCTGTTCGGGTCCTCCCGGTTCTCTCCGTTGTCCGTTCTGAGCCCAACCACACTCGCACGCACCCGTCACCTCTCTCAGACCTTGTTTCGTGAGCCGCCGAAAAACGTTCTCGGAATGGGCCGAGCTTTGCCGAGTGGCCTTGGTATATCACCGATATACCGCCCGTCAAATTTCATTCCATTTGGAGGTCGTTTGATGCCCCAACGGTTAACCGCGTACCCCGAAACCCCCCCTTTTCTTTGGCAGCCCAGCACCCCTTCACACTGCCCACCTAGCCCATCTAAACTCCCTCCATGCTCTCGGTCGTTCGATCACGATCGTGTGGGCGAAAACCGCACCTCATTTGGACTCTCCTAGCTCCCTCTACCTATAAAGATGCCATCTCCCCCGAAATTCTCGGTCTAACCCTAGCTCCTTCCACCTCGCGCCGCCGGACAAATCCCCCCTCTGCCGGACATGTCCACCGCCGCCTCCACATCGCCGGACCAATCAGGTCCCGCAACCTCACCCCAGCGGCCGCTCCCGACCAACCGGAGCGCGCCACGTCAGCCCCGCGCCTTCTCTCTCTCCTCCCCGCCGCCAGGCCCACCGGGGCCCGAGGCCGGCCCGCCTCGGGCCGTAGCTGGGCCGCGCCTTCCCGCCTGGCTCCGCCGCCCGTGCCTCGCCGGTTCCC
>NC_057805.1:449425736-449483866 GCF_018294505.1 Triticum aestivum | reverse complement strand
CGCCCGCCATCACCGTAGCCGCGCCGTCCCCGCGCCGCCCGGCCTTCCCCGCCGCCGGATCTCCTCCGTCGCCGGCGTCCAAGCTCGCCGGCGCCGCCTCCTCGCCGGATCGGGTCGGGGTGGATGAGATCCACCCATCCCCCGATCCAAACGCGCCCATGTCCGCCCCGGATCTCGTCGTCCCGGGATCACCCCGTCCAGTTTCGGAGGGTATATTTTCTTCTGAGTCACCGAAATCCCTTTATTCTGATGCCCTGTTCAACGTGCCGTAACTTCTTGCTCGTAGATTCGTTTCATGCATATATTATATCAAAATGTTCATCATGAGATGCTCTTCATTGTGTTCCATTGTGCCATGCTTGTTTGAGTTCATATTGATGCCCTAATCATCATTGCAAAAGTGCCATATGATGTTAACTGCTGTCTGTTAACAGAACTTGGTGATTTGTCTTTTTCATTGCATTTTGTGTGTGCACCCTATGAGCATGAGCTCTACACGTGTTATGAACTACATCATGCCATCTTTACAGGGGTTCTTGTCTCGAATTTTGGTGATATATGTGGTGACTAGCACAAGCATGCAAAGTAGCCTTCATGATGTTGCTGATTTCCGTGTCTGTCATTTCTGCCAAGTCTGTAGCTGTAACATTATGATGCCATGTAAACCTGCTGTCACCATGAGTTCTATGCATAATCTGGAGATGTTCACTAAGGATGTTATGTTATACATGTTATGCTCTATCCATCCATGCCCTTGTTTGCATTGATAGCCGGCTGTAGCGTGTTGTTATCTTGCTCTCAATTTGCTAAATAATGTTGCTGTCGGCCTGTTAACATTAAGTCAAGTTTTTGCCATGTGTTTTGCTAGTGATCCATGCATCCTATGAACTTGATCTTGGCATGCTTAGCTTTATATTTATGCAATATTACTGATGGATTCCTTCATATGCCATGAAATGCTTTTTGATGAGTGATTAGAGCTCGCAAAGATGCCTTCATAATTCTGTTTATGCCATACTCAGTTTTTCTGCCGAGTCTGTATCTGTTTATGAAACTTGCTATGTTTACATGGGTGCCATCATATCTTCTGTGCCTTTTTGGCTCGTGATCAGTAAGGGACTTTTGTTCTATGCAATTAGTAGATGCATGCTATGCCTTTGGTTGCTATGATGTATTCCTGTAGCATGTTGTTTGATAGCTCTAAACTTAGCAACCTGATGTTATTTCTGCCATGTCCAGTGATTTCTGCTAGGTCTGTTAAACTGTTATTATTTGCAATCTTGCCATGTCCTTTTGAGCATGTTCTAGTGATTTCTGGAGATAGCTCAGTGTTCATGTTTTTTCATGCTTTACCTGTACATCACGTCCATGTCATTGTTTTTCATGTTGAGGTGCTGTAGCATATTATTGTGATGCTTGCAAGGTGCCTAGTTGCTGTTTTCGACAGATTGTGCTATATATTGTTTGGAGTGTATGTGTTGCACTGTTGCTCCGTTTTGAGCATGCTCTATATTAAACGTGCTTAGTTTTTCATGTAGTTTCATGTTACCTTGTTGCATCCTTGTTTTGAGGTGTTTGCTTGATGTTTGAATGCATTTTGCATCAATGCCATGTTTAACTTGTTTTGCCCATATCTTCTAGGCCGTAGCTCCGAATCTAATGTACTTTATATGTAACTTGACTAGAATTTCGTGTAGATAATCTTGGTGCATCTTAACTTGCTATTTAACAACTTGAACATAAGGCTTATTCAGATCTGGACCAATTTTGAAACTTGCATATGAGGACTTACCAGATTTGTTATATGTTATTTTCGGCCTCATTTAAACTTGCTTTGATGTGTTGCTCTTGTATGCATCATCTCTTGCCATGAGTAGCTTCTTATAGCCTTTGTCATGCATCATGCTTGGTTGAGCATCATGCCTTGTTCATGTGTGGTGTGTTTACCATGTTGTGTGCTTCTTCTCGATAGTTCCCGTTTCGTTGCGATCGTGAGGATTCGTTCGTCTACGCTTGGTTCGTCTTCGTGGCTTCATCTTCTTCATGGACTCATTATTCTTCCTAGCGGGATTTCAGGCAAGATGATCGTAACCTTGGATCTCATTACTATCATTGCTATGCTAGTTGCTTCGTTCTATCGCCATGCTGCGCTACCTATCACTTGCTCTTCAAGCCTCCCAGATTGCCATGTCAGCCTCTAACCTTTGTCACCCTTCCTAGCAAACCGTTGTTTGGCTATGTTACCGCTTTGCTCAGCCCCTCTTATAGCGTTGTTAGTTGCAGGTGAAGATGAAGATTGCTCCATGTTGGATTATGTTTATGTTGGGATATCACATAATCTCTTATTTAATTAATGCATCTATATACTTGGTAAAGGGTGGAAGGCTCGGCCTTATGCCTGGTGTTTTGTTCCACTCTTGCCGCCCTAGTTTCCGTCATACCGGTGTTATGTTCCTTGATTTTGCATTCCTAACGCGGTTGGGTGTTATGGGGACCCCTTGACAGTTCGCTTTGAATAAAACTCCTCCAGCAAGGCCCAACCTTGGTTTTACCATTTGCCTATCACCTATTTCTTTTCTCTTGGGAGTCGCGCTCCCGAGGGTCATCTTTATTTTAACCCCCCGGGCTAGTGCTTCTCTAAGTGTTGGTCCGAACTGAGTAGACTGCGGGGCCCCCTCGTGGAAACTCGAGGTCTGGTTTTACTCGTAGGATGTCTCATCCGGTGTTGCCTTGAGAACGAGATATGTGCAGCTCCTATCGGGATTGTCGGTACATCGGGCGGCTTTGCTGGTCTTGTTTTACCATTGTGGAAATGTCTTGTAAACCGGGATTCCGAGACTGATCGGGTCTTCCCGGGAGAAGGAATATCCTTCGTTGACCGTGAGAGCTTATAATGGGCTAAGTTGGGACACCCCTGCAGGGTATAAACTTTCGAGAGCCGTGTCCGCGGTTATGTGGCAGATGGGAATTTGTTAATGTCCGGTTGTAGAGAACTTGACACTTGACTTAAATAAAACGCATCAACCGCGTGTGTAGCCGTGATGGTCTCTTCTCGGCGGAGTCCGGGAAGTGAACACGGTTTCTGGGTTATGTTTGACGTAAGTAGGAGTTCAGGATCACTTCTTGATCATTGCTAGCTTCACGACCGTTCCGTTGCTCCTCTTCTCGCTCTTATTTGCGTATGTTAGCCACCATATACGCTTAGTCGCTGCTGCAACCTCACCACCTACCCCTTCCTTACCCATTAAGCTTTGCTCGTCTTGATACCCATGGTAATGGGATTGCTGAGTCCTCGTGGCTCACAGATTACTACAACAATAGTTGCAGGTACAGGTTTTGCGATGATCATGACGCGAGAGCGATGTTGCTTGTTTTGGAGTTCTTCTTCTGCTTCTTCTTCGATCAGGGGATAGGTTCCAGGTCGGCAGCCTAGGCTAGTAGGGTGGATGTCGTTTGAGCTTCTGTTTGTGTTTCATCCGTAGTCGGATGTTGATCTTATGTATGATGTATTGATGTATTCTTGCGGCATTTGTATGCTTTATATGTATCCCCATCTATTATGTAATGTTGATGTAATGATATCCACCTTGCAAAAGCATTTCAATATGCGGGTCTATCCTTGGTGGGACCTTCGAGTTCCTCTTGGATAGGGTCGTATATTGGGCGTGACACAGGTATTTGAGAGAAACCAGAATAGCCATCTAGAAAGCAAAAATGTGTATGTTTGGATAATCTTTCTAGCATTTGATCGATAAAAGGTAAGGGATAATGATCCTTTTTAGTAGCTTTATTTAATTTGAGGAAATCAATTACCATCCTATAACCTGTAATAATTCTTTGTGGAATCAATTCATCTTTATCATTAGGAACGACAGTAATACCTCCCTTCTTAGGGACACAATGACAGGACTTACCCACTGACTATCAGCAATGGGGTAAATAATACCTGCCTCAAGAAGCTTTAGTATTTCCTTTACCACTTCTTTCATCTTAGGATTCAGTCGTCGTTGATGATCATGAACTGGTTTGGCATCTTTCTCCAAATTTATTTTATGTTGACATAGAGTGGGACTAATGCCCTTAAGATCATCAAGAGTATATCCAATAGCAGCACGGTGCTTCTTCAGAGTTTTCAATAATCTCTCTTCTTCATGCTCTGAAAGGTTAGCACTAATAATAACAGGATATATCTTTTTCTCATCAAGATAAGCATATTTAAGAGTATCAGGCAACGGTTTAAGCTCAAACACGGGATCACCCTTGGGTGGAGGAGGATCCCCTAGGATTTGAACAGGCAAATTGTGTTTCAGGATAGGTTCCTATTTAAAGAATACTTCATCTATTTCCCTTCTTTCATTCATAAACATATCATTTTCATGGTCTAGCAAATATTGTTCTAAAGGATCACTAGGAGGTACGACAATAGAAGCAAGACCAATATTTCATCCTTACTAGGTAATTCCTCTTCACGGTGTTGTCTACGAAATTTAGAGAAATTAAACTCATGAGACATATCACCCAAACCAATAGTAACAACATCCTTTTTGTAGTCTATCTTAGCATTAACAGTGTTCAAGAAGGGTCTACCAAATATAATGGGACAAAAGCTATCTTGTGGGGAGCCAAGAACAAGAAAATCAGCAGGATATTTAGTTTTCCCACACAAGACTTCAACATCTCTAACAATTCCCATTGGTGAAATAGTATCTCTATTGGCAAGTTTAATTGTGACATCAATATCTTCTATCTCAGCAGGTGCAGTATCATGCATAATTTCTTTGTATAAGTCAAAAGGTATTGCACTAGCACTAGCACCCATATCACATAAGCCATGATAACAACGATCTCCTATATTAACCGAAATAACAGGCATGCCTACCACAGGTCTATGTTTATCTTTAGCACAAGGTTTGGCAATTCTAGCAGTTTCATCACAGAAATAAATAACATGCCCATCAATATTATCAGACAAGAGATCTTTAACAATAGCAATATTAGGTTCAACTTTAATTTGCTCAGGAGGTGTATAAGTTCTAATATTGCTTTTATGAACCATAGTTGAAGCTTTAGCATGATCCTTTATCCTAACAGGGAAGGGTGGTTTCTCAACATAAGAAGTAGGAACAATAGGATCATTATAAGTGACAGTCTTTTCTTCAACTTTAATAGGTGCAGCTACTTTTACTTCTATGGGAGGATGATATTTAAACCACTTCTCCTTAGGGAGATCAATATGAGCAGCAAAAGATTCACAAAAGGAAGCTACTATCTCAGAGTCAAGTCCATATTTAGTGCTAAATTTACGGAAAACATCGGTATCCCTAAAAGATTTAGTGCAATCATATTTAGGTGTCATACCTGACTCCTTACCTTCGTCGAGATCCCAATCTTCAGAGTTGCGTTTAATTCTATCCAATAAATCCCATTTGAATTCAATAGTCTTCATCATAAAAGAGCCAGCACAAGAAGTATCGAGCATGGTGCGATTGTTATCAGAAAGCCGAGCATAAATTTTTTGAATAATCATTTCTCTTGAGAGCTCATGATTGGGGCATGAATATAACATTGATTTAAGCCTCCCCCAAGCTTGAGCGATGCTTTGTCCTTCGTGAGGCCAAAAATTATATATATAATTGCGATCACGATGAACAAGATGCATAGGATAAAATTTCTGATGAAATTCCAATTTCAATCGTTTGTAGTTCCATGATCCTGTATCATCACATAGCCTATACCATGTCAATGCATCTCCCTTCAAAGATAAAGGGAAGACCTTCTTCTTAATAACATCACCGAGCACACCTGCAAGCTTAAATAATCCACAAACTTCATCCACATATATTAGGTGCTCATCAGGATGCTTTGTTCCATCTCCTGCAAAAGGATTAGCTAGCAGTTTTTCTAACATACCCGAAGGAATCTCAAAGTGGACATTTTCATTTTCAGTAGGTTCAGCAGGTTGAGGAGCAACTCTTTGCTCTACTGGTCGGGGTGAAGATACCCCGAACAAGCCCCTCAGAGGATTACTTTCCATAGTAACATGTGACAGTAAATTTCAGCACACTATATAAATTTTTCCTTACCGAATTCCACCTACCAAAGGCGCTTCACTCCCCGGCAACGGCGCCAGAAAAGAGTCTTGATGACCCACAAGTATAGGGGATCTATCGTAGTCCTTTTGATAAGTAAGAGTGTCGAACCCAACAAGGAGCAGAAGGAAATGAGAAGCGGTTTTCAGTAAGGTATTCTCTGCAAGCACTGAAATTATAGGTAACAGATAGTTTTGTGATAGGATAATTTGTAACGAGAAACAAGTAGCAAAAGTAAATAAAGTGCAGCAAGGTGGCCCAATCCTTTTTGTAGCAAAGGACAAGCCTGGACAAACTCTTATATAGAGAAAAGCACTCCCGAGGACACATGGGAATTATCGTCAAGCTAGTTTTCATCACGTTCATATGATTCATGTTCGGTACTTTGATAATTTGATATGTGGGTGGACCGGTGCTTGGGTGCTGCCCTTACTTGGACAAGCATCCCACTTATGATTAACCTCTATTGCAAGCATCCGCAACTACAAAAAAAGTATTAAGGTAAACCTAACCATAGCATGAAACATATGGATCCAAATTAGCCCCTTACGAAGCAACGCATAAACTAGGGTTTAAGCTTCTGTCACTCTAGCAACCCATCATCTACTTATTACTTACCAATGCCTTCCTCTAGGCCCAAATAATGATGAAGTGTTATGTAGTCGACGTTCACATAGCACCACTAGTGGAGAGACAACATACATCTCATCAAAATATCGAACGAATACCAAATTCACATGACTACTAATAGCAAGACTTCTCCCATGTCCTCAGGAACAAATGTAACTACTCACAAAGCATATTCATGTTCATAATCAGAGGAGTATTAATATGCATAAAGGATCTGAACATATGATCTTCCACCAAATAAACCAACTAGCATCAACTACAAGGAGTAATCAACACTACTAGCAACCTACAGGTACCAATCCCAGACTTGGAGACAAAGATTGGATACAAGAGATGAACTAGGGTTTTAGAGGAGATGGTGCTGGTGAAGATGTTGATGGAGATTGGCCCCCTCCCGATGAGAGGAGCGTTGGTGATGACGATGGCGATGATTTCCCCCTCCCGGAGGGAAGTGTCCACGGCAAAACAGCTCTGCCAGAGCCCTAGATTGGTTCCGCCAAGGTTCCGCCTCGTGGCGGCGGAGTCTTGTCCCGAAAGCTTGCTTATGATTATTTTTTGGATGAAAGACTTCATATAGCAGAAGATGGGCACCGGAGGGCCAACAGGGGCCCACGAGGCAGGGGGCGCGCCCAGGGGGGTAGGGCGCGCCCCCCACCCTCGTGGACAGGTGGAGGCCCCCTGACGTATTTCTTCCGCTCAATATTTTTTTATTGTTTCCAAAAATAACTTTCGTGGAGTTTCAGGACTTTTGGAGTTGTGCAGAATAGGTCTCTAATATTTGCTTCTTTTCCAGCCCAGAATTCCAGCTGCCGGCATTCTCCCTCCTTATGTAAACCTTGTAAAATAAGAGAGAACTAGCGGGGTGACCCGCGCATTTGCGCGGCTAGAATTATCATGTATTACTATATACTATATAAATTCTGTCATGTTAATTCTTTGAATTCCATCTACTTACTAATTAATTTTAATTTTTCTATCGAATTACATCTTCAGTTTTTAGTACAACCGCAAGATTTTAGTTTAATTGCTAAAAAGTAGCCAAAATACATTGTTGGCGAACTCACGGTTTATTGTTTACATAGAAGATATAATCAACAGCGTCATATGTTTTTTAATCTTGCGTATTCATATGTTATCCTTTACTTGTGTCTACATCAGTAGTACATTAGTTAGTTAGTACTGACAATTTCAGGAAAGTTTGTTTTATAACTATAGTATGCATAACTTTTCCATCCTCTAATGTTGAATGTTGTAAATCAAATCAATGAAAAGTATTTTTGCATGTATCTATTTTTCGGCAAAATAAGAGAGCGTATGTACCTTTATTGGTGTAATAAAGTGGTACCGATTTTTTTCTGAACAGTTTGGCCCATATTTTTTACAATAGTCTGATCACTGGTATTTGTAGGACGTACGTAGGAGGCTGATTTTTTAGATCAATGTAGGGACGTATGGCTGCCTCCGGACTTTAACTTTGGGGTGAGTATTCTTTGCAGCAGTCTGATCAATGGTATCTGCGGGGACGTAGCAGTATGTTTTTTTTAACATGGAGTCTGTTTTTTCTGATCGGTGTAGGGACGTACGTATGGCTGCCACCGGACTTGGGTTTTCCCCAGGAGGATTGTCCAATCCGTATTAGGAGAAAATTAGGGCCTTTAATTACACGTAGTGTGTTGTAATCCTACTTGCCTAATTTTTCTAGATGTGTACGACGTGTAGTATTTGCCCATCTTACTTTTTTTTTACGTGTGTAGTACTTGCCTAATATTTTGAAACGTGTAAGATTAGGATTCCCATAGAGGCTTTCCTTTGACATGTAGTACTTGTCTTATTTCAGGTTTTCACGTTTAGTGCTTGCCTAATCCCAACCGTTGACACATCTTAGTTTTAGAATATCTAATCATCACCGTTCATTTTCTATCGTTTTAAGTATATAATAGATAGATAGATAGGCATAAGTATTGTGACATAATGTGTAATAACATCCCATAATGCAATAAATATCGATATAAAAGCATGATGCAAAATGGACGTATCAGGGAGGTCACTGGCGACGAGAGGACGATCCGGAGACCCGAGGAGGCAGAGCAGGTTACGCGCGGGCGAGGAGGTTTGAATTTTTTTTCAAAATTTGGCCCGTCAGTTTATATAACCTGACCCTGTCGGTGTGACCGAGTGGAACGACTCGGTGGCACCGAGAGGCAAAACTGCAAGCAGTTACTGCAACTCGGTGTGACCGAAAGGTTCTAATCAGTTGCACCGAGATTGAAAACCCTAGATCAACTTAGTGACTCGGTAGGACCGAAAGGGATGAATCGGTCGGACCGAGATGCACAAAGAGGTTTTGGAGGTTTAAGTCTATGACGAATTGGGAACTCCGAGTGCTCCTCACACAGAGTGGTTTGAATCTAACTTGATCAAACTTTGTGATGTAGCATGAATAGAGTTTGAGACGAGAAAAGCATAGATAGCTAGAGGGAGTTCTTAGGCATTCTTGTCCATCCATTTGGCAAAAGAGAAAGAGCCAAACAACAAATGGATGTCCTCGAATGAGTGAAATATGCATCCAACATGCTCACACAATAAAATGGCAAATGAAATATGTGACAAAGCATGCACAAACACTCTAGCATCCATCAAACAATTGGCGATGACTAGGTCATCTATATATGAGTATATTGACTTAGGAGTCAAATGAGAACATTTGATCATAGGTCATACTCATTGTTTAAGCACAAGTGGGGTTACCACTTTTACATAAAGCATTGTTGTGTTCACACCATTAGAGTTGCATTAGCTCAATTGATTAGAGTAAAGCTCCCCCTAGATGTGATATCCCCCCCTAGGAGGGATGAACTAACCTTGGGTTTTGTCGATGATGACTTCATGTAGGTGTTGAAGATGTAGATGCTCAATGTTGATGTAGATCATTCGGAGCAATCCTTTGGACTGAGTTGCACTTTCAATACCTACATGGGTTAGTCCCACAAGGAACAAGCAAGGATATCCATAGACATAGAGTGATGTGTACACAAGATGTTGTCCATGAAAGCATTAGGTTACCTTGTCCCTTGTCTTACCAACAAGAGAGTTTGCGACTCCTTGAACTAGTGCAGGATATGGAAGTTGTTTGCACTTGTCCTCGCCAAAATGATAAGAGTGAAGTATATTGGCGGAGTCACCCTCAAGAACTCTCTAGTTCTTCTTCTTGGGGATCCACACCATCTTGATGCGAATCCTTGGAGTTGTAGTCGTACTTGATGAGGTAGAACTTGATGTAGTCTTGGGAACCCACTTGACCAAGGCCTTAGGTGCTTCTTCAAATGCATCAATTTCCTCTTGAAGCTTGTCCTTGCCTTTTTGCTTGTGGTCTTGTGGTGGAAGATCATCTTTAGCTTGTGTTCCTTTGAAAGAAGTAGGATCATACTTCTCTTGTTGAGGAACAAACTTCGTCTTGGGGTATTGATCTTCTTCCCACTCAACTCCATTGGCATTGAACTTTCGTTCAAAACCAACACCTTGATTCTTCCCGTGTCTCCCTTGCTTGCGTACAATTTCCTCAAATTTCTTACTTCCGGCAAGGCTCTTGTAAACACCTTTCTCTATAATTCCCTTCAATGAGATATTTTCTTGCTCAAGTGTAACTTGGCTAAGAGAATCATTAGTGGAATCAAGAGAACTACTAGATGCAACAACATTGGATTTAGCATGA
Organism: Triticum aestivum; assembly: GCF_018294505.1. Lineage (NCBI taxonomy): Eukaryota > Viridiplantae > Streptophyta > Magnoliopsida > Poales > Poaceae > Triticum > Triticum aestivum. The sequence goes on along the minus strand of NC_057805.1, from coordinate 449,473,435 downwards.
TTGTTGTTACTACTAGATGAAGAATCTTTCTTGCTCTTGTTGCTAGATTTAACTTGTGGCATGTAAGTAGACAAGAGTAAACGCTTGGCAATGTAAGAAGAACTTTTCTTGCGAAGATCATCATTGATTGCCTTTAAAAACTCATGTTCTTGCTCAAGGTTGAGATTTTCAAAGCGTAGCTTATCATGAGTCTTTAAAAGTTCTCAATGATCTTCCAAGGTAGTTTCATGAGCTAACTTAAGAGTGTTTAGTTCTTTAGTTAGACGCTCAATCTCCTTCTTATCATCGCCGTTCATTTTATCTTGATTAGCATGATTAATTGATGTTTCATCATAGTTTTCATCACTAGAGTTGTCAAAAAGTAAATCATCATCACCTAACAAATCATCTTTATCACTATTGAAATCAACATACTTGGGGTGTGTTACCTTTGGACCTTTAGCCATGAAGTATCTTCCAATTCCTTCATTTGGTGAGTCAAATATGTCGTAGGAGTTGGTTGTCACAAGTGCTAGTCCGGCAACACCTTCATCTTGAGTATATTCGGAGTCGGAGTGATAACTTCTTTCGGAGTGATGGTCGGAGTCGGAACCGGATACCCATTCACCAACATGAGCTTGATGTCTTCTTTTTGTGTAGCTCCTTGATGACTTGTCCTTCCTTTCCGAATCTTTGCTTCTCCGAGAGGGTCTTCGTTCATAACGATCATCTCTACTCCTTCTTTCTCTTGGTGGTGATTCTTCTCTTCTACTTCTTCTTTTGGGAGAATCTTCTCTTCTTTTGTAGGGAGCCGTACACTCATTGGAGTAGTGTCCGGGTCTTCCACAATTGTAGCAATTACGCTCACGACTAGAAGACCTTTTGTCATTGTAGGACCTTGACTTGGAACTTCTTTCCTTGCTTCTACTCTTGTAGAACTTGTTGAAGTTCTTCACCATTAGACTCAATTCTTCATTGAAGGTTTGCTTCTCACTTGATGATGTGGGAGCATCACATGAGGCTTTGTAAGCACCACTTTACTTGTTGTGAAGCTCTTCCTTATCCTTGAGTGACATCTCATGAGCAACAATTCTTCCAATGACTTTCGTTGGCTTGAGATCTTTGTAATTGGGCATCATTTGGATCAATGTGCACACGGTATCATATTTTCCATCCAAGGCTCTTAGGATCTTCTTGATGATGAATCTATCGGTCATCTCTTCACTTCCTAAGCCGGCAATCTCATTTGTGATGAGAGCAAGCCTAGAGTACATTTCAGCGACACCTTCACCATACTTCATTTTGAACTTGTCAAGTTGACTTTGAAGCACATCCAATTTGGATTCCTTGACGGAGTTAGTACCTTCGTGCATATCAATCAAAGTATCCCAAATTTCCTTTGCATTCTCAAGACGGCTGATTTTGTTGAATTCTTCGGGGCACAGTCCGTTGAAGAGAATATCACAAGCTTGAGCATTGTATTGTAGCATCTTCAACTCTTCAGCGGTAGCTTCATGGTTTGGTTCTCTCCCATCGAAGAATTCACCTTGCAAGCCAATACACACAATAGCCCAAACGGCGGGGTTATGTCCAAGAATATGCATTTTCATCTTATGCTTCCAACTAGCAAAATTTGTACCATCAAAGTAAGGACCTCTATGGTGGTAATTTCCCTCGCTAGATGCCATACTCTCCTAGGTTGTGAAACCAAGGCTATGACCACCAAAAGCTATGGAAATCAAGGCAAATGGAGACCAAAGCTCTGATACCACTTGTAGAATCAAAAGTATGTCTAGAGGGGGGGGGGGTGATTAGACTACTTGACCAAATAAAAATCTAGCCTTTTCCCAATTTTAGTTCTTAGCAGATTTTAGCAACATAGCACAAGTCAAGCAATCAACCTACACATGCAATTCTAAGAGTATAGCAGCGGAATGTAAAACAATTGCATATGAAGGTAAATGGAGGAGTTTAAGGGAGCAAACGCAATGTTGACACGGAGATTTTTTATCCGTGGTTCCGATAGGTGGTGCTATCGTACATCCATGTTGATGGAGACTTCAACCCACGAAGGGTAACGGTTGCGCGAGTCCACGGAGGGCTCCACCCACGAAGGGTCCACGAAGAAGCAACCTTGTCTATCCCACCATGGCCGTCGCCCACGAAGGACTTGCCTCACTCGGGTAGATCTTCACGAAGTAGGCGATCTCCTTGCCCTTACAAACTCCTTGGTTCAACTCCACAATCTTGACGGAGGCTCCCAAGTGACACCTAGCCAATCTAGGAGACACCACTCTCCTAGAAGTAACAAATGGTGTGTTGATGATGAACTCCTTGCTCTTGTGCTTCAAATGATAGTCTCCCCAACACTCAACTCTCTCTCACGGGATTTGGATTTGGTGGAAAGAAGATTTGAGTGGAAAGCAACTTGGGGAAGGCTAGAGATCAAGATTTATGTGGTTGGAATGGGATATCTTGACCTCACACAAGTGTAGGTGGTTCTCTCTCAGAAAATATGTGTTGGAAGTGTAGGCATGTTCTGATGGCTCTCTCAATGAATGAAGAGTAGGTGGAGGGGTATATATAGCCTCCACACAAAATCTAACCGTTACACACAAATCACCAAACTCGGTGGGACCGATTCAGAGAACTCGGTCAGACCGACTTGGTTCATAATGTGACCGTTAGGTGTTTTGGTGGGACCGACATGTCAACTCGGTGAGACCGATTTCTTTAGGGATGGGGCATAACGTAATCTCGGTGAGACCGATTACACAAACTCGGTGAGACCGATTTTGGTAATAGACAAACAGAGAGTTGGTCAGGCAAACTCGGTGGGACCGATTCGCTCATCTCAGTTGGACCGAAACGTTATGAAAAGGAAACAGAGTGTTTGCATTGCAATCTCGGTGGGACCGATCACTCATCTCGGTTTGACCGAAACGTTACGAAGGGAAACAGAGAGATTACAATCCCATCTCGGTGAGACCGAGATCCCTATCGGTGAGACCGAAAAGACTAGGGTTTCTAGCAGTGGCTATGTCAACTGAACTCGGTGGCGCTGGATAGAAAGTTTCGGTGGGGCCGAGTTTGACTTTTTGATTTGGGACAAGTGTGGATGTGAGAAAGTGGTTGAGGGCTTTGGAGCATATCACTAAGCACTTTGAGCAAGCAAGCCATTAAGCAACACCTCATCCCCTCTTAATAGTATTGGCTTTTCCTATAGACTCTATGTGATCTTGGATCACTAAAATAGAAAATGTAGAGTCTTGTGCTTTGAGCATGAGCCAATTTCTGTCCTTTGCATTTTGAAGGGTCCACTTTCTAATCCATGCCATGCCAATCATTGAGCTTTCCTGAAATATTTATCTTGAAATAGTATTAGCTCAATGACCTATATGTTGTTAGGAATTACCAAAACCACCCAGGGATAGTTGCACTTTCACCAGTGGCTGCAGCGGGCGGAGCTCGTCGGAGAGGAAGACGCCGGCAACGTGAGGCAGTTCCAGGGGCTCCAGAGGCGTGCGCTAGAACCAGTGGACCACCAGGAACATGCCGGAGAAGAAGGTGGAGCTCGAGAAGCAGTGGAGTGGGAGGGGGCAGAAGACTCTGATCGTGGGCGAGCGGCGGAGGGGAAAGGCGGCCAGAGGTCCACCTGGCCCGGCCGCGGCTATCTTTGGGGGTGTGGAGGTTAGGTGAGTGCGGTTTGGTGCTCGGAGAGGGGCGGGACGAGCTGTATTTATAGGCGGAGGGGAACGGGGTCTCGGGCTCACCGGAGGGCTCTGGAAGCGGCGCTCGACGATGACTGGCACCAATGAGAGAGGGGAAAGGCTCCATGGCTCATGCGGCCACTGTGGGAGGATGCGGACGAGCACAGGATGCAGGTGGAGACGAGCACAGGGGCACGGGCGCAGTGTGCACTTGGCCTCGTCGTTCCCGTGCTTGCTGCGGCGAACTCCAGCGTCGGTGAGCGGCCTGGAGGCATCAAGAGCGATGAGTAGAGGGTGGTGGCGCGGTGCGGTAGGCTGGGGCGAGCTCCAACGCGTGCACGAGCAAAACAGAGGCGCTGGCGCGATGTAGAGCGCGTCGACCGTATGCCATGGGCCTTGTCCTTGCATGGTCACTGCGTGAACTCTGGCATCAGGCAGCCTGAGCTATGGAAAGCGTGTCTGGCGTGTAGTTCCTACAGTGAGGGGTCTAGGGAAGTAAATGGCATACTGCCAGGCCGACCGAGATAGACATGAGAGAGGGAGCAAGTTTCTGGACAGAAACTTGTGAGCAAAATTTGGATAGGTTCTAGAAGGAGTTTAGGGCTGATCTTTGGAGGTTAAGGTTTTCTTAGGAAGGTAATGAAGCCCTAAAAATTTCAGCTCCATAGGATCAAGCAAAAATGCACTTCCTTCACAACATGCATTTTCTGACCAGAATGGAAAAGATTTTCTGTAGCAAAAATATTCCAAATAACCATGAAATATTTTTTGCATAGGGAGGTGTGCCATGGTCCAAAGAATATTCAAGAATTTTGTCAGATTTTCGTGGGCAAGAGAAATGAGGGTTGCTTTGGAGTAGAAGTGACTGAAGTGCTATTTCAGAGAGAAAATGAATATTTTTCATCTAAGAAAAATATCCCCAAGGTTATATTTTGATATATTAGAGTGCAAGGGATGGGTCTGAAGGTGAGATGAGTCACTTGGGTGAAAATCAAAGAAATGCCCAAGTGATTAAGTCCAAATGAGTTGATTCAAATATCAAATTCAATTAAAAAAATGCAATAAAATCCAGAAAAAGAAAAAGGGCAAAAACCAGGGTGTCACAAACCTCCCCCGCTTAGGATGAATCTCGTCGTCGAGATTCGGTTTCTCAGGAAACAATTCAGGATATGCTGTCCTTAAAAAGTCCTCTCTTTCCCAGGTAGCTTCACCTTCGGTATGGTGCTCCCACTGCACCTTGTAAAATTTAACTGACTTGCCGCGGGTGACTCTTTCCATCTCATCCAGTATTTGGAAAGGTTTTTCTTCATAGGTCAGATTCTTAGCAAGCTCTATTTCTGACATATCGGTCTGTTTCTCGGGTGGTGAGATACACCTTCGCAATTGTGATACGCGGAAGACATCATGTATTTCTGACAATTCGGGAGGAAGTTCCAATTGGTATGCCACTGTGCCAACCTTGGACATAACTGGAAATGGACCAATGTATCTTGGAGCAAGTTTTCCTCGAGTCTGAAATCTCTTGACTCCTTTCATAGGTGTGACTCGGAGGTAGACATATTCACCAGGTTCAAAACTGATCTGTTGGTGCTTAGCATCATAGTAGCTCTTCTGTCGAGACTTGGCTAGTTGTAATCTGTCTCGGGTTTCCATGACTTGCTTCTCGGCTTCCATCATCAATTCAGTCCCGAAAATACAATTGTCTCCGGTCTGGGACCAGTTTAATGGGGTACGGCACTTGCGCCCATACAAGCCTTCATATGGTGACATCTTGAGGCTGGCTTGATAGCTGTTGTTGTAGGAAAACTCACCGTAGGGTAAGCTGTCTTCCCATTTGGGTCCTTGAGCAAGAGCACATGCCCTGAGCATGTCCTCGAGTATTTGATTTACTCGCTCCGTCTGTCCATCTGTCTGAGGGTGATAAGCTGTGCTATACTTCAATGATGTCCCCAAAGTTTGGTGAAGACGCGACCAAAATGCTGAGGTAGAAAGGGATCCTCGATCTGATGTGATAGTTCTTGGTACACCATGCAGACTGACGATTCTGGATACGTAGAGTTGAGCCAGTTGATCTGCAGGGTATGCGGTCCGGATAGGAATGAAGTGGGCCACCTTGGTTAGCATGTCCACCACAACCCATATAGCATTGTTCCCACGAGGAGTGTTGGGAAGACCGGTGATGAAGTCCATGCAGACATCGTCCCATTTCCATTGCGGAACGGACAAAGGTTGAAGTAGCCCGGCAGGTTTTTGGTGTTCCGCCTTCACTTTATTGCATATATCACAACAGGCAACAAAATATGCAATATCTTTCTTCACCCCATCCTACCAAAATATTTGCCTGAGGTCTTTGTACATTTTGGTACCTCCTAGATGGATCGAGTATGAGGACTCATGTGCTTCTATTAGTATATTTTTCCTCAGATCTTCTACTTCGGGTACACATATTCGTCCTCGAAATCGTAGCGTGCCTTGCTCATCCATCAGAAAGTCTTGAGTCTTGCCGTCTTTCATCCGGGTGACCTGGTGTTGCAAGAACGGATCTTCTGACTGAGCTTTGCATATTTCTTCCTCAAGCATGGGAGTGACTACCAACATATTGGTGCAGTCAGCCTCCACAATGATCAGATTGAGTTGGGCCATTTCTTCTTGTAACTCGGGAGGCAAAGTTGTCATTAATGCATTGAATGTGGCTGGCTTGCGACTGAGAGCATCCACAACCACATTAGCTTTACCCAGGTGATAGTTTATTTCGAGGTCATAATCCTTGACCAACTCAAGCCATCTTCTTTGTCGGAGATTTAAATCAGGTTGAGTAAATATGTACTTGAGACTTTTGTGGTTGGTGAATATTTGCCACCGCTTGCCAATAAGATAATGCCTCCAAATTTTTAATGCATGAACAACGGCTACTGGCTCCAAGTCATGAGTAGGATAATTCCCTTCGTGTGGTCGTAGCTATCGGGATGCATAAGCCACAACCTTGTCATCTTGCATGAGTACACATCCTAGGCCCCTTCGAGATGTGTCGCAGTATACATCAAAGCTTCGATAGATGTCTAGGAGTGTCGCCACGGGTGTGATACGTCCATTTTGCATCATGCTTTTATATCAATATTTATTGCATTATGGGCTGTTATTACACATTATGTCACCATACTTATGCCTATTCTCTCTTATTTTACAAGGTTTACATAAGGAGGGAGAATGCCGGCAGCTGGAATTTTGGACTGGAAAAGGAGCAAATATTAGAGACCTATTCTGTGCAACTCCAAAAGTCCTGAAACTCCACGAAAGTTATTTTTGGAAATAATAAAAAATATTGAGCGGAAGAAGTATGTCAGAGGGGGCCCCACCTGGCCACGAGGGTGGGGGGCGCGCCCTACCCCCCTGGGCACGCCCCCTGCCTCGTGGCCCCCCTGTTGGCCCTCCGGTGGCCATCTTCTACTATATGAAGTCTTTCGTCCGAAGAAAAATCAGAAGCAAGCTTTCGAGATGAGACTTCGCCGCCACGAGGCGGAACCTTGGCGGAACCAATCTAGGGCTCCGGCAGGGCTGTTCTGCTGGGGACACTTCCCTCCGGGAGGAGGAAATCATCGCCATCGTCATCACCAACGCTCCTCTCATCGGGAGAGGGAAATCTCCATCAACATCTTCACCAACACCATCTCCTCTCAAAACCCTAGTTCATCTCTTGTATCCAATTCTTGTCTCTAAGTCCGGGATTGGTACCTGTAGGTTGCTAGTAGTGTTGATTACTCCTTGTAGTTGATGCTAGTTGGTTTATTTGGTGGAAGATCATATGTTCAGATCCTTTATGCATATTAATACCCCTCTGATTATGAACATGAATATGCTTTGTGAGTAGTTACGTTTGTTCCTGAGGACATGGGAGAAGTCTTCCTATTAGTAGTCATGTGAATTTGGTATTCGTTCGATATTTTGATGAGATGTATGTTGTCTATCCTCTAGTGGTGTTATGTGAACATCGACTACATAACACTTCACCATTGTTTGGGCCTAGAGGAAGGCATTGGGATGTAATAAGTGGATGATGGGTTGCTAGAGTGACAGAAGCTTAAACCCTAGTTTATGCGTTGCTTCATAAGGGGCTGATTTGGATCCATATGTTTCATGCTATGGTTAGGTTTACCTTAATACTTTTGTTGTAGTTGCGGATGCTTGCAATAGAGGTTAATCATAAGTGGGATGCTTGTTCAAGTAAGAACATCACCCAAGCACCGGTCCACCCACATATCAAATTATCAAAGTACCGAACGCGAATCATATGAACGTGATGAAAGCTAGCTTGATGATAATTCCCATGTGTCCTCGGGAGCGCTTTTCTCTATATAAGAGTTTGTCCAGGCTTGTCCTTTGCTACAAAAAGGATTGGGCCACCTTGCTGCACTTTATTTACTTTTCTTACTTGTTGCTCGTTACAAATTATCCTATCAAAAACTACCTGTTACCTATTATTTCAGTGCTTGCAGAGAATACCTTGCTGAAAACCGCTTATCATTTCCTTCTTCTCCTCGTTGGGTTCGACACTCTTACTTATCGAAAGGACTTCGATAGATCCCCTATACTTGTGGGTCATCAGGACTCTTTTCTGGCGCCGTTGCCGGGGAGTGAAGCGCCTTTGGTAGGTGGAATTTGGTAAGGAAAAAAATTTATATAGTGTGCTGAAATTTACTGTCAGTTGTTACTATGGAAAGTAATCCTCTGAGGGGCTTGTTCGGGGTATCTTCACCCCGACCAGTAGAGCAAAGAGTTGCTCCTCAACCTACTGAACCTACTGAAAATGAAAATTTCCACTTTGAGATTCCTTCGGGTATGTTAGAAAAACTGCTAGCTAATCCTTTTGCAGGAGATAGAACAAAGCATCCTGATGAGCACCTAATCTATGTGGATGAAGTTTGTGGATTATTTAAGCTTACAGATATACCCGGTGATTTTATTAAGAAGAAGGTCTTCCCTTTATCTTTGAAGGAAGATGCATTGACATGGTATAGGCTATGTGATGATACGGAATCATGGAACTACAAACGATTGAAATTGGAATTTCATCAGAAATTTTATCCTATGCATCTTGTTCATCGTGATCGCAATTATATATATAATTTTTGGCCTCGCGAAGGAGAAAGCATCGCTCAAGCTTGGGGGAGGCTTAAATCAATGTTATATTCATGCCCCAATCATGAGCTCTCAAGAGAAATGATTATTCAGAATTTTTATGCTCGGCTTTCTGATAACAATCACACCATGCTCTATACTTCTTGTGCTGGCTCTTTTATGATGAAGACTATTGAATTCAAATGGGATTTATTGGATAGAATTAAACGCAACTCTGAAGATTGGGATCTCGACGAAGGTAAGGAGTCAGGTATGACACCTAAGTTTGATTGTGTTAAATCTTTTATGGATACCGATGTTTTCCGTAAATTTAGCACTAAATATGGACTTGACTCTGCTCATATTGATCTCCCTAAGGAGAAGTGGTTTAAATATCATCCTCCCATAGAAGTAAAAACAGCTGCACCTATTAAAGTTGAAGAAAAGACTATCACTTATATTGATCCTATTGTTCCTACTTCTTATGTTGAGAAACCACCCTTCCCTGTTAGGATAAAGGATCATGCTAAAGCTTCAACTGTGGTCCGTAAAAGGAATATTAGAACTTATACACCTCCTGAGCAAATTAAAGTTGAACCTAATATTGCTATTGTTAAAGATCTCTTGGCTGATAATATTGATGGGCATGCTATTTATTTCTGTGATGAAACTGCTAGAATTGCTAAACCTTGTGCTAAAGATAAACATAGACATGTGGTAGGCATGCCTGTTATATCTGTTAAAATAGGAGATCATTGTTATCATGGCCTATGTGACATGGGTGCTAGTGCTAGTGCAATACCTATTGGCCTATACAATGAAATTAAGCATGATATTGCACATGCTGAGTTAAAAGATATTGATGTTACAATTGAACTTGCCAATAGAGATACTATTTCACCAACGGGAATTGTTAGAGATGTTGAAGTCTTGTGTGGGAAAACTAAATAAACACTGTTAATGTTAGGATAGACTACGAAAAGGATGTTGTTACTATTGGTTTGGGTGATATGTCTCATGAGTTTAATTTCTCTAAATTTAGTAGACAACACCGTGAAGAGGAATTACCTAGTGTCACGACCGGTTTTTCAATAAAATAATTATTGAGAGACCAATCCCTTTTACGGACCAGCGAGGAAGAATTCCTTCTCACTGGTAGACAATATCTTGGTCACAGAAGAAAAATACCAGGAGTACTAAATATAATACAAGATTGAGCAGAGACTGCCCAACAATTTATTACATGCACGCCGCTAAAACAATACGGCGGATGGGGTGGCAACTACTAACTCACGATAATAACGGTGGTGGAAATATCACCGCGAAGCGAGTGATATGATTCCAGAAGACTACAGCTCTTCGAGCGTCGGAGTGAGGCTCGAGGAGACTTATTGCGGGTGGCGGAAGCGTATACAATACAAGTGACCAATATCCGGGATCGCGCAGGACTGACTGGGACTCCTCTAGGCATCGGACGCGCTATCAAACTCTTCATCCAAGAGATCGCCTTCGTCAACATCTGGCCAAATCAACAAGCCAGGTGAGTACTATGAAAGTACTCGCAAGACAGTTCGGACATAAGATATAACAAATGTAAACATGAAGCACATGAACAAGTTAACCGGTGCGATCAGACATAGAGGTAATAAATACTGGGTGCCAAGCGAGGGTCTGAATGACGCCTCGAGCGGAAACTACAGAATAGTAATACTGGTGCCAAACGAGTGTCTGAAAGACTCCTCGAACGGAAAATGCAAAGTAGTAATACTGGTGCCAAACGAGTGTCTGAAAGACTCCTCGAGCGGAAAATGCGGAATAATAATGCCACAGTCGGGCGTCGGGGCGACACCACATAAAGGGCTTATAACAGAAGATAAATACGGTGCATGCCACAGTCGGACGTCTGAGCGACATCACATAAAGGGCTTATAACAGAAGATAAATACGGTGCATGCCACAGTCGGACGTCTGAGCGACATCACAAAAAGGGCTTATATTTAAAGTAAGGAACAAGAACACGCCACAGTCGGACGTCTGCGCAACGTCACATAAAGGGCTTATATCACAACTCAATAATACAACAGTTCGGGAACATAAATTATCACAAGCATGAGACAAAAATAAAGTTAGTCCATCCACAGGAATAACAATAAATCTGGATTTACCACTAGAGATTGTTCACCGGGGGCAAGTTTCTTCCACGCGGATAGATATGGATATAATGTTTTCATTACTTGGTCATGGATACGATGATTTGGAAAGAATTGACTCTGCAGAGTTTGTACTTAACCACAGCCAACGGATTTCAGTAGTCACGGGGACTAGTTCCGTCTACGGTGTTTTGGAAGAAACACGTCTAACCAGTACACACCCAATTCAACCATCCAAAGCCAGGGATCACCCTCGGCAACGTTCAAGAAAAACCTTGAGACGGGGAGGCTACAACCTCGCGTAGCATGGGATCAAATTTCTATACGCGCGCTCTAAGGGGGTGCCCCCCCTCTCGGTCCCAACCGAAAACACCCATGCCCCCTGACCGGATGACTGGCTTTAATCCCGGGCCAAGGTACCATCATCCCGGCCTCTCTGTTTGGTGTGTACACGGAAAGAGGTTACCAACTTACTAAACGGCATCCTGGCAATGAGACATGTGGTAGCACGGAAGGGGGAAAGAACGATAACGTGGCTCTAACCACGTTAACGTCGGAGGAAGTCGGATGACGCAAGGCTGGTATGCTACAACAGTACCACCTGGCTGCCCTTCATGTCACCACATGATTAGGCCATCAATCATCAGAGATCATCGCAACTTTGGAACAAGCGGGAAAAGAATGATAACGTGGCTCCAACCACGTTAACGTCGAAGAAAGTCGGATGACGCAAGGCTAGTATGCTACAACAGTACCACCTTGCTGCCCTTCATGTCACCACATGATTAGGCCACCTCTCATCAGAGGTCATCGCAACTTTGGAACAACCGGGTCGTTGCCTTACAAGCAACAAGGTATTTACCGACACTCATATGCCACGCACAAACTTTCATGCAAACATGCAAAACACCTGTCATATCAAATGTTCAAAACATGCTTGCCTGGTTCGGAGAAGTCGGAGTCTAGCTCGGCGAAGTTCGCGGCTCCGTCACCTCTTTCGGAACCTACGGCAATCACGAAACGGGTACTAACGTGAAAACCAATGGGTGCACAGAAACTTTTCCAAATATTTTTCAAATAAATCCCATAAAAAACTAGACAAAATTTGAAGATTGTCAGAAAAAGAATCACTCAAAAATTCCTTTTTATTAAAAAGTTATAAAGGTTTCTGTCCAGGGTTTTAACTGAGAAAACAGAAAACGGTTCGATTGGGAATGCGCAAGCGCAAAGGAGAAAACGTATTTGCCCGAAGGCGTCAACAGAAAATGGTTCGAGGTGGAATAAACAGAGGCTGACACGCGGGGTCCACATGTCAGGTTTGAAAAGCTCGCCGGCGCCCGAAGACTGCGGTGGACGCCGGCATCGAACCACGGCGAGTTAGGAGAAACGGAGGGTACCAAGAGCTTCAGCGTCTTCTTCCGCGTCGGTGGGTGGTGGACTCGTCCAACGGGGAGCACCACGTCTACGGCGACACTTTCTCCGGCGGACGGCGGCTCGGGTGAGGATGGGGAACTCCGGTGGAGGGCTGCAAGCTTCAAATTGAAGTGCGGGTCAGAAAGAGGGATGCATGGTGAAGCTACTGGTAAGAGAATGGAGGCGGAGGAGCACACACAGGGGCGAATCGGGCTGGATCTCGTGGCGGGTCGCGGCGGCCGGAGTCGAGGAAGGAGACCTCCTCGGGGCTCTTCCAGTGGCTAGGCGTGCTCTAGGGGGAGTGCAGGGCTGGTGGGTGCTCGAGTTGAAACTCGGGGCCTCTATTTATAGGCGGATCGACGGGGTGGCCGTGAACGGAGAATCTCCGGCGAGCGATTACGGCGGAGCAGTGGATTGGCAGGGGGTTTGAGCGGCTAGGCAGGGTCAGTGGAGGTTACTAGAGTCGTTTTACAGCTAAACGGAGATGGTCTTGGCGTAATGGCGTCGGTCCACGGTGTGGTGATCGCACGGGCTTGACGGCGGCAGAGAGCGCGCTCCGCGCCCTGCGGTTCACGACGAGGGTGGTCAGCGCGTTCGGGGGAGTGGAAGGCCACGCGGCGAGCTCCGGTGGTTTGGGCGGCACTGGGTGGCGTCGTCGGCGCCGTGTCTCCCGCTGGCGTCCGCAAAGCCGCCGCCGGCGTCGGTCACGGGGCGGCGCACCTTCTGCTGCTCGTCGCCGATGCCCGCAAGGCGCCAGGCGTTCGTGTGGTGCAGGAACAAGGGGGAGGGGACGAGGAGCAAGGCGACGCAGAGGTACTGGCGAGATCGACGTCCTTCTGTGAAGAAAACGACAGCAGGCCACTGACTGAATCTCTGAACTTGACATGACCATGCACTGCAGGTGTTGGACAGAGAGATTTGCAATGAGATGAATTTTTCTGGAGCTGTAACTTGGTGAGATGACCACTCAATGCACCCAGAGGCTGCCTGATTTTACTTGGAATTTTTGGAGAAGGTTTTGAATGAATTTCACCAAATTTGACAAATCTGGTCCAAACTTGCAGCAAGTGTAGTTTGAAAATTTTGAACTGAAGACCAGTGGATCTTCATGGATCTAGGTTGAGGGTTCAAAGGACCAGGGAGGAGAGTTGGTTTGGGGGCAAAAATCAAAACAGAAAATGGAGTTCCTTTGTAAATCTCCAAGTTGTAGGATAGAAGACAGAAATTTGTTTGAATATGATTCAAATGGAAATGATCACATGGGGAGGTCCAACTTGCTGGATTTGATGCAGATCATGATCCAAAGGTGAGGGAAGAGTTAGGAGACAGGATTTGCACTAAGGTCATGGCAAGAAGGAATTGTTGAAAGTGGCAAAGGAGTTTTCCAAAAGCCATAGTGCATTTCCAAAAAGATTTTTAAAAGTTGTTTTCCCCAAAAGAAAAACATTTGGTCTTGAGTCCAAATGAAAAGCAAGGACCTCCAAGACCAAAGACAAATCTTGGGTGAATCCAAATAAAACTTTTGCCATAAAAAAATATTTGGGAGGGAGAGTTCTCTTAAAGGAAAAAAAATTAAATCACTCCCCTCAAGTCAAATAAAAATCTTTTGAAAAATCCAAATAAAAACTTGGGTGTCACAACACCTACCCCCTTAGGAAAAATCTCGTCCTCGAGATTGCTGCTGCTCCTCAAATAGATATGGATACTCTGCTCGGAGGAAATCTTCCATTTCCCATGTGGCTTCATCCTCAGTGTGGTTGCTCCACTGAACCCTGAAAAATCTTGTCGTTCTCTGACGGGTCCTCCGTTCAGACTCTTCTAAAATATTTACTGGCCTTTCTCTGTAGGTGAGATCTGGTTGCATATCAATGTCCTCATGAGGTACATGTTTCTCCGGGTTACTCACGCATTTCCTCAACTGCGAGACGTGGAATACGTCATGGACGTCTGACAGCTCCTTGGGTAGGTCTAGCTGGTAGGCCACCGTGCCTCTTCGTGCCTTTACACAAAATGGTCCAATAAATCTTGGGGCTAGCTTCCCCTTAATTTTGAACCGTTGCAGACCCCTCATAGGAGATACTCGGAGGTATACGGAATCACCAGGTTCAAAGCTGACCTCACGATGCTTCTGATCATAGTAGCTCTTTTGTCGGCTCTGTGCTGTCTTGAGTCTGTCCCTGATTTGTTTAACTTTCTCCTCGGCCTCTTTAAGCATGTCTGGGCCGAAGATACGGCTGTCACCTGTTACTGACCAATTCAGAGGGGTACGACACCTTCGTCCGTACAACGCTTCAAAGGGTGCCATTTGCTAGCTGGCTTGGTAACTGTTGTTGTAAGCAAATTCGGCATACGGCAAACTCTCTTCCCAACTGGATCCATAGGTGAGCACACAGGCTCTTAGCATATCCTCTAGGATTTGGTTTACACGTTCTGTTTGTCCATCAGTCTGAGGGTGGTATGCTATACTGAAAGCTAGTTGCGTGCCCAGAGCTTGTTGTAGGTGATCCCAAAATTTGGAGATGAATTGGGTGCCTCGGTCTGATATTATAGTCTCTGGGACTCCGTGCAAGCAAACTATACGGGAGCGATAAAGTTTTGCCAGTCTTTGTGTGGAGTAGGTAGTCTTCACGGGAATGAAATGAGCAACCTTGGTTAGTCGGTCTGTGATGACCCATATGGCGTCATTTCCGCGTTGTGATCGGGGTAATCCGACAATG
The DNA here is from genome assembly GCF_018294505.1 of Triticum aestivum. Lineage (NCBI taxonomy): Eukaryota > Viridiplantae > Streptophyta > Magnoliopsida > Poales > Poaceae > Triticum > Triticum aestivum. The sequence continues at coordinate 449,458,351 of NC_057805.1, read as the reverse complement.
AAGTCCATTCCTATTTCATCCCATTTCCACTCCGGTATCCTGTTAGGCTGGAGTAGCCCTGCTGGCTTTTGGTGCTCGGCCTTGATGCGCTGACATGAATCGCAACAAGCAATGAATGTGGCTATATCTCTTTTCATACCGTGCCACCAAAATCTTTCCTGGATGTCCTTGTACATTTTGGTTCCTCCAGGATGAATCGAGTATGGAGTGGTGTGGCTCTCCGTCAAGATCTGTTGCTTGAGTTCCTCAATGTTAGGTACGCAAAGTCTGTCTCGGTACCATAATGTTCCTTCACTGTCGGTGACGAACTCTGAAGTCTTACGAAGATTCATTTTCTTCTTTATGCCTTCGATGCTGGGATGTCCCTGTTCAGCCTTCTTGATTTGTTCCACCAGGGTGGGTTGTATCTCCAGGTTCGATATGGTGCCCTCGGAGACTAACATCATGTTGAGCCTAGTGAACTCTCGCTGAAACTCAGGCCTCAAATTTTGCTGACCGACACTGTCCGGGCTGGGGTTTCGACTAAGGGCATCGGCCACTACATTTGCTTTCCCTGGGTGGTAGTGAATACCGACGTCATAGTCCTTGACTAGTTCCAACCAGCGTCGTTGGTGTAAATTCAGCTCTGGCTATGTGAAAATATATTTGAGGCTCTTATGGTCCGTATATATTTCACAGCGATTTCCCAACAGAAAGTGCCTCCACTCCTTGAGTTCATGTATAACTGCCGCTAGCTCCAAGTCATGTGTTGGGTAATTTTCCTCATGTTTTCGCAGCTGCCTGGAGGCATATGCGACAACCTTGCCATCCTGCATTAGCACACATCCGAGACCTTTTCGGGACACGTCACAATACACTTCAAAGCTCTTGTGTATGTCTGGCACAGTTAAGACCGGTGCGGTTGTCAGCTTCTTCTTGAGTTCTTGGAAGCTCTGCTCACATGCTTCCGTCCATACGAATTTCTTGTCCTTCTTGAGTAACTGTGTCATAGGTTTTGCCACAGTGGAGAATCCTTCAATAAATCTCCTGTAATATCCGGCCATTCCTAGGAAACTCCGCACATCTGTAACATTGGCGGGTGGCTTCCAGTCTAGTATGGCCTTGACTTTTTCTGGGTCTACGGCCACGCCTTCTTGGTTCAATATATGGCCCAAGAAACCAACTTGTCTTAGCCAAAATTCGCATTTGCTAAATTTGGCGTACAACTGATGTTTCCTGAATTCTCCCAAAACAATCCTGAGGTGCTCAGCATGCTCTTCTGGTGTCCTTGAGTAAACCAGAATATCGTCAATGAATACCACCACAAATTTGTCCATGTATTTCATGAACACTTTGTTAATGAGGTGGACGAAATATGCGGGGGCGTTCGTTAGTCCAAAAGGCATCACTGTAAACTCGTATAACCCATATCTGGAAGTGAATGCTGTCTTGGGGATATCTTCTGTCCGTACCTTCAGTTGATGGTATCCCGATCTCAAATCAATCTTTGAAAATACCTTGGCTTGTGCGAGCTGGTCAAACAAATCATTTATCCGTGGCATCGGATATTTGTTTTTGATGGTGACCATATTGAGGGCTTGATAGTCTATACACAGTCTCAGTGTCCCATCCTTCTTCTTGGCGAACAACACTGGCGAACCCCATGGTGAGGAGCTGGCTCGAATAAATCCTTTGTCCAACAATTCCTTTATCTGCTTCTTCAACTCCACCAATTCTGAGGGTGCCATTCTATACGGCTTCTTATAGATGGGAGTGGTGCCAGGTGCTAGTTCAATGCTGAATTCTATCTCTCAGTCTGGTGGCATGCCTGGTAGTTCTTCAGGGAACACATCAGGAAACTCGCATACCACTGGAACTTTTCTCAGTTCTGCAATGTCCATTTTGTTCAGTTTTGGTTGCTGTGATCGTGGCCTTTCTTGGGCGGAAACTCTTATCGTCTTGCCGTGATGGTGGGTGAGAATCACTGTCCGATTGAAACAGTCGATGAATCCTTTGTTGGTGGTCAACCAGTCCATCCCTAAAATGACATCCAGTCCTTTACTTTCCAACACGATGAGATTCGCGTGGAATTGTAGTCCTTCGAACTCAATGACCACTCCTTGGCAGTAACCCTGAGCGATTTGCTTATTTCCGGGGGACTTGATGATCATAGATTTTTCCAAGGGAAGTATCGGAAAACCATGTTGCGAAACAAAACTCTTCGAAACGAACGAATGGGAAGCTCCAGAATCAAACAAAATCGTGGCAGGTACTGTGTTGACAGGGAACGTACCGAGCACGATGTCTGGGGCATTCTGCGCTTCTTCCCTGGTCACATGGTTCAGGTGACCCTTCCTGTGGTTGTTGCTGGGGTTGAAGTTGTTGCGCTTGGGGGCTGGATTGTTTCCACCATTGTTCGGCTTGGGTGCCGACTCTCTTGGCTTCGGGCACTGTTTAGCATAATGCCCTTGTTGACCACAAGCATAGCAGGTGACCCCTGGACGGTATGTGTACTCCTTATCCCTGGCATGAAATTGTCCGACGGGCCTTGGCTCAGTAGTCGTGGATCTCCTTGCGTCTGTCCTCGGGACCTCAGTCTTGCCTCGGTTGCTGCGGGCAAGAGTCGTCTTGTCCCTGTTTCGCTTGCGGATATCTTCCAGACTACGGCGCTCATTCTCCAGGGTGATGGCCTTGTCCACCAGCGTCTTAAAATCCGGAAAGGTGTGCACGATCAGTTGGCATCTTAACGCTGGTGCCAGGCCGTCCAGGAATTTTTCCATCTTCTTGCTTTCTGTCATGTGCTCGTCGTAGGCATAATGAGACAGTTGGGTAAACTGGCCGTTGTATTCTGTGACGGACATGCCTCTTTGCTTCAAGTCATCAAACTCTCTCTTCTTGATCTTTAGGATGCTCCTGGGGATGTGTGCCCCACGGAAGCCTTCCTTGAATTCTTCCCAGGTGATGTTGTGTTCCCTGGGATGCATGTGTAGGAAGTTTTCCCACCATGCCGCGGCTGCTCCAGTAAGGTAGTGTGGTGCATAAAGCACCTTCTCATGATCTGAGCACTGAGCAATAATCAGTTTCCTTTCAATCTCACGAAGCCAATCATCGGCTTCCAGCGGTCTATCGGTGTGTGCAAAAGTTGAGGGGCGAGTCTTCTGTAACTCAGATAACTTGGAATGTGGTTGATAGGGTTCACGTTGGTTTCCCATATTGATGACATGATTCATCATCTCTTGGTGCTGTTGCTGGCTTTGCTCGAAGAGACGGCATACTTGAGACAGTGCTGCTTCGCTGTCTTGTTGGCTGGACTGACCCTGAGTGAAATTGTTGCTGGTCTGTGTCCCGTAAACCTCTTCTGGCTGATTGGGCATAGAGCGAGTCCATGGGTGAGACATTTTTCCAGTCTGGGGTATTATTTGCAAAACCCATGAGAAAACTGTGTAGCACAAGAAAAATCTTGCAAAAGCAACAATTAAAGAGGCTTCAAGGTTTTCAAAGAAACACAAATGATTTTTCACGGAGAAGAAGTGCTTAACATAAATCTTACATGCGAAAAGCAAACACAGGATACATCACTCAGGATGCGTGTACACATCCTGACATGTTATTATAAAACTAGCGTACTACTCCGGAAGGCAGCAAACACACCAATACAAACTAGCGTACAGATAAAACAACACATCATACAAGCAGGCATAACACGCGGCTACTCGGTGCTCTCAGTCGGAGATGGTGAAGATCTCCTTCCCCTTGCCGATGGCAAGGCTCAGCGGTCCAGGAGAATCAACTTCCACCTCCTCTCTAGCTGGCTCCTGGCGCGCAACGCTGTGCTGCGGTGATGGTGCGGGGGCGACTGGTGGTAGAGCGTGTGCGGCCGGCGGAGCGGCTCTGACTGGAGTAGGAGCGATGACACGGTCGAACTCCTCAGTGGTAGGCAGACGGCGAGCAGTGGCCAAAACGGCCGGTGCATACGAGGCTGAAGACGAGACGAATGTCAGAGGCGGCACCGTGTGGAGAAGCTCCTTCCTGTTGGCAGGACCGCCCCGGACTAAGTCCATGCGGGCAGCCACAAGATCATCTACGAGGTTGTCGAAAGACTCCTCCAGAGCCTTGAGATACTCCACAACCATCTCGATGGCTTCATCTCGTTCTCCCCGATGGCAGGCGAACGCATGGTGGCTGGTGTATGGCACATGGCATGGGAGGTAGCGGTAGCGACGAGTCTTCATCGCAGGAAGGATGTCCCGAAGGCGAGCTATCGCCTCACGGGCAGCCATCTGCATGGCATGCCTCTCCGTAGGCATGGCCCTTCCCACAAAACGGAAGTGGCGAGCAGCAGATCGTCCTCCCTTGAATTGCACCACAGCTTGGTGCATAGACACGTCGTCACTGAGCTTGTGCTGATAGAGTGTGAACTCCGGGCGAGCTGCTGGCCCGATCGCGAGCTGGGTGATGGAGACGAGGAGTTTGACAAACCCCTCGGGCACGTTGGTGAACACTCGATTCTCACAGCTGCTGCCAGCCATCTACAAAAGTAGGCAAAAATTCTGAGTAGTCATGTCATAAATTTATGATGACCAACAGAAAATAGCTACAATTGCAAAAATGCTGAAAAAGCACAAAAATGCTAATAACCGATTAGCGCTCGCACCTAGTGGCTTCCTACAGTCAGCCTGGCTCTGATACCAAGCTTGTCACGACCGGTTTTTCAATAAAATAATTATTGAGAGACCAATCCCTTTTACGGACCAGCGAGGAAGAATTCCTTCTCACTGGTAGACAATATCTTGGTCACAGAAGAAAAATACCAGGAGTACTAAATATAATACAAGATTGAGCAGAGACTGCCCAACAATTTATTACATGCACGCCGCTAAAACAATACGGCGGATGGGGTGGCAACTACTAACTCACGATAATAACGGTGGTGGAAATATCACCGCGCAGCGAGTGATATGATTCTAGAAGACTACAGCTCTTCGAGCGTCGGAGTGAGGCTCGAGGAGACTTATTGCGGGTGGCGGAAGCTATACAATAGAAGTGACCAATATCCGGGATCGCGCAGGACTGACTGGGACTCCTCTAGGCATCGGACGCGCTATCAAACTCTTCATCCAAGAGATCGCCTTCGTCAACATCTGGCCAAATCAACAAGCCAGGTGAGTACTATGAAAGTACTCGCAAGACAGTTCGGACATAAGATATAACAAATGTAAACATGAAGCACATGAACAAGTTAACCGGTGCGATCAGACATAGAGGTAATAAATACTGGGTGCCAAGCGAGGGTCTGAATGACGCCTCGAGCGGAAACTGCAGAATAGTAGTACTGGTGCCAAACGAGTGTCTGAAAGACTCCTCGAACGGAAAATGCAAAGTAGTAATACTGGTGCCAAACGAGTGTCTGAAAGACTCCTCGAGCGGAAAATGCGGAATAATAATGCCACAGTCGGGCGTCGGGGCGACACCACATAAAGGGCTTATAACAGAAGATAAATACGGTGCATGCCACAGTCGGACGTCTGAGCGACATCACATAAAGGGCTTATAACAGAAGATAAATACGGTGCATGCCACAGTCGGACGTCTGAGCGACATCACAAAAAGGGCTTATATTTAAAGTAAGGAACAAGAACACGCCACAGTCGGACGTCTGCGCGACGTCACATAAAGGGCTTATATCACAACTCAATAATACAACAGTTCGGGAACATAAATTATCACAAGCATGAGACAAAAATAAAGTTAGTCCATCCACAGGAATAATAATAAATCTGGATTTACCACTAGAGATTGTTCACCGGGGGCAAGTTTCTTCCACGCGGATAGATATGGATATAATGTTTTCATTACTTGGTCATGGATATGATGATTTGGAAAGAATTGACTCTGCAGAGTTTGTACTTAACCACAGCCAACGGATTTCAGTAGTCACGGGGACTAGTTCCGTCTACGGTGTTTTGGAAGAAACACGTCTAACCAGTACACACCCAATTCAACCATCCAAATCCAGGGATCACCCTCGGCAACGTTCAAGAAAAACCTTGAGACGGGGAGGCTACAACCTCGCGTAGCATGGGATCAAATTTCTATACGCGCGCTCTAAGGGGGTGCCCCCCTCTCGGTCCCAACCGGAAACACCCATGCCCCCTGACCGGATGATTGGCTTTAATCCTGGGCCAAGGTACCATCATCCCGGCCTCTCTGTTTGGTGTGTACACGGAAAGAGGTTACCAACTTACTAAACCGCATCCTGGCAATGAGACATGTGGTAGCACGGAAGGGGGAAAGAACGATAACGTGGCTCTAACCACGTTAACGTCGGAGGAAGTCGGATGACACAAGGCTGGTATGCTACAACAGTACCACCTGGCTGCCCTTCATGTCACCACATGATTAGGCCATCAATCATCAGAGATCATCGCAACTTTGGAACAAGCGGGAAAAGAATGATAACGTGGCTCCAACCACGTTAACGTCGAAGAAAGTCGGATGACGCAAGGCTAGTATGCTACAACAGTACCACCTTGCTGCCCTTCATGTCACCACATGATTAGGCCACCTCTCATCAGAGGTCATCGCAACTTTTGAACAACCGGGTCGTTGCCTTACAAGCAACGAGGTATTTACCGACACTCATATGCCATGCACAAACTTTCACGCAAACATGCAAAACACCTGTCATATCAAATGTTCAAAACATGCTTGCCTGGTTCGGAGAAGTCGGAGTCTAGCTCGGCGAAGTTCGCGGCTCCGTCACCTCTTTCGGAACCTACGGCAATCACGAAACGGGTACTAATGTGAAAACCAATGGGTGCACAGAAACTTTTCCAAATATTTTTCAAATAAATCCCATAAAAAACTAGACAAAATTTGAAGATTGTCAGAAAAAGAATCACTCAAAAATTCCTTTTTATTAAAAAGTTATATAGGTTTCTGTCCAGGGACTTATCTATAATGAAACAGAAAAGTTCCAGGGTTTTAACTGAGAAAACAGAAAACGGTTCGATTGGGAATGCGCAAGCGCAAAGGAGAAAACGTATTTGCCCGAAGGCGTCAACAGAAAACGGTTCGAGGTGGAATAAACAGAGGGTGACACGCGGGGTCCACATGTCAGGTTTGAAAAGCTCGCCGGCGCCCGAAGACTGCGGTGGACGCCGGCATCGAACCACGGCGAGTTAGGAGAAACGGAGGGTACCAAGAGCTTCAGCGTCTTCTTCTGCGTCGGTGGGTGGTGGACTCGTCCAACGGGGAGCACCACGTCTACGGCGACACTTTCTCCGGCGGACGGCGGCTCGGGTGAGGATGGGGAACTCTGGTGGAGGGCTGCAAGCTTCAAATTGAAGTGCGGGTCAGAAAGAGGGATGCATGGTGAAGCTACTGGTAAGAGAATGGAGGCGGAGGAGCACACACGGGGGCGAATCGGGCTGGATCCCGTGGCGGGTCGCGGCGGCCGGAGTCGAGGAAGGAGACCTCCTCGGGGCTCTTCCAGTGGCTAGGCGTGCTCTAGGGGGAGTGCAGGGCTGGTGGGTGCTCGAGTTGAAGCTCGGGGCCTCTATTTATAGGCGGATCGACGGGGTGGCCGTGAACGGAGAATCTCCGGCGAGCGATTACGGCGGAGCAGTGGATTGGCAGGGGGTTTGAGCGGCTAGGCAGGGTCAGTGGAGGTTACTGGAGTCGTTTTACAGCTAAACGGAGATGGTCTTGGCGTAATGGCGTCGGTCCACGGTGTGGTGACCGCACGGGCTTGACGGCGGCAGAGAGCGCGCTCCGCGCCCTGCGGTTCACGACGAGGGTGGTCAGCGCGTTCGGGGGAGTGGAAGGCCACGCGGCGAGCTCCGGTGGTTTGGGCGGCGCTGGGTGGCGTCGTCGGCGCCGTGTCTCCCGCTGGCGTCCGCAAAGCCGCCGCCGGCGTCGGTCACGGGGCGGTGCACCTTCTGCTGCTCGTCGCCGACGCCCGCAAGGCGCCAGGCGTTCGTGCGGTGCAGGAACAAGGGGGAGGGGACGAGGAGCAAGGCGACGCAGAGGTACTGGCGAGATCGACGTCCTTCTCTGAAGAAAACGACAGCAGGCCACTGACTGAATCTCTGAACTTGACATGACCATGCACTGCAGGTGTTGGACAGAGAGATTTTGCAATGAGATGAATTTTTCTGGAGCTGTAACTTGGTGAGATGACCACTCAATGCACCCAGAGGCTGCCTGATTTTACTTGGAATTTTTGGAGAAGGTTTTGAATGAATTTCACCAAATTTGACAAATCTGGTCCAAACTTGCAGCAAGTGTAGTTTGAAAATTTTGAACTGAAGACCAGTGGATCTTCATGGATCGGGGTTGAGGGTTGAAAGGAGTAGGGAGGAGAGTTGGTTTGGGGCAAAAATCAAAACAGAAAATGGAGTTCCTTTGTAAATCTCCAAGTAGTAGGATAGAAGACAGAAATTTGTTTGAATATGATTCAAATGGAAATGATCACATGGGGAGGTCCAACTTGCTGGATTTGATGCAGATCATGATCCAAAGGTGAGGGAAGGGTTAGGAGAGAGGATTTGCACTAAGGTCATGGCAAGAAGGAATTGTTGAAAGTGGCAAAGGAGTTTTCCAAAAGCCATAGTGCATTTCCAAAAAGATTTTTAAAAGTTGTTTTCCCCAAAAGAAAAACATTTGGTCTTGAGTCCAAATGAAAAGCAAGGACCTCCAAGACCAAAGACAGATCTTGGGTGAATCCAAATAAAACTTTTGCCATAAAAAAAATATTTGAGAGGGAGAGTTCTCTTAAAGGAAAAAAATTTAAATCACTCCCCTCAAGTCAAATAAAAATCTTTTGAAAAATCCAAATAAAAACTTGGGTGTCACACCTAGTAAGGATGAAATTATTGGTCTTGCTTCTATTGTCGTACCTCCTAGTGATCCTTTAGAACAATATTTGCTAGACCATGAAAATGATATGTTTATGAATGAAAGAAGGGAAATAGATGAAGTATTCTTTAAACAGGAACCTATCCTGAAACACAATTTTCCTGTTGAAATCTTAGGGGATCCTCCTCCACCCAAGGGTGATCCCGTGTTTGAGCTTAAACCGTTGCCTGATACTCTTAAATATGCTTATCTTGATGAGAAAAAGATATATCCTGTTATTATTAGTGCTAACCTTTCAGAGCAGGAAGAAGAAAGATTATTGAAAACTCTGAAGAAGCACCGTGCTGCTATTGGATATACTCTTGATGATCTTAAGGGCATTAGTCCCACTCTATGTCAACATAAAATAAATTTGGAGGAAGATGCCAAAGCAGTTCGTGATCATCAACGACGGCTGAATCCTAAAATGAAAGAAGTGGTAAGAAAGATAATACTAAAGCTTCTAGAGGCAGGTATAATTTATCCCGTTGCTGATAGTCAGTGGGTAAGTCCTGTCCATTGTGTCCCTAAGAAGGGAGGTATTACCGTTGTTCCTAATGATAAAGATGAATTGATTCCGCAAAGAATTATTGCAGGTTATAGGATGGTAATTGATTTCTGCAAATTAAATAAAGCTACTAAAAAGGATCATTACCCCTTAACTTTTATTGATCAAATGCTAGAAAGATTATCCAAACATACACATTTTTGCTTTCTAGACGGTTATTCTGGTTTCTCTCAAATACCTGTGTCAGCCAATGATCAATCAAAGACTACTTTTACTTGCCCTTTTGGTACTTTTGCTTATAGACGTATGCCTTTTGGTTTATGTAATGCACCTGCTACCTTTCAAAGATGCATGATGGCTATATTCTCTGACTTTTGTGAAAAGATTTGTGAGGTTTTCATGGACGATTTTTCCGTCTATGGATCCTCTTTTGATGATTGCTTGCGCAACCTTGATCGAGTTTTGCAGAGATGTGAAGAAACTAATCTTGTCCTGAATTGGGAAAAGTGCCACTTTATGGTTAATGAAGGTATTGTCTTGGGGCATAAAGTTTCTGAAAGAGGTATTGAAGTTGATAAAGCCAAGGGTGATGCTATTGAAAAGATGCCATGTCCTAAGGACATCAAAGGTATAAGAAGTTTCCTAGGTCACGCCGGTTTTTATAGGAGGTTCATTAAGGACTTCTCAAAAATTTCTCGGCCTCTGACTAATTTATTACAAAAAGATATACCGTTTGTTTTCGATGATGATTGTGTAGAAGCATTTGTAATACTTAAGAAAGCATTGATCTCTGAACCTATTGTTCAGCCACCTGATTGGAATTTACCCTTTGAAATTATGTGTGATGCTATTGATTATGCTCTAGGTGCTGTTCTAGGGCAAAGAGTTGATAAGAAATTAAATGTTATTCAATATGCTAGTAAAACTCTAGACAATGCTCAAAGAAATTATGCTACTACTGAAAAAGAATTCTTAGCAGTCGTATTTGCTTGTGATAAGTTCAGACCTTATATTGTCGATTCTAAAGTAACTATTTACACTGATCATGCTGCTATTAAATATCTTATGGAAAAGAAAGATGCTAAACTAGACTTATTAGATGGGTTCTCTTGCTACAAGAATTTGATTTACATATTGTTGATAGAAAGGGAGCTGAGAACCCCGTTGCAGACAACTTGTCTAGGTTAGAAAATGTTCTTGATGACCCACTACCTATTGATGATAGCTTTCCTGATGAGCAATTAACTGTCATAAATACTTCTCGTACTACTCCATGGTATGCTGATTATGCTAATTATATTGTTGCTAAATTTATACCACCTAGTTTCACATACCAGCAAAAGAAAAAGTTTTTCTATGATTTGAGACATTACTTTTGGGATGACCCACATCTTTATAAAGAAGGAGTAGATGGTGTTATTAGACGTTGTGTACCTGAGCATGAACAGGAACAGATCCTACGCAAGTGTCATTCCGAGGCTTATGGAGGACACCACGCTGGAGATAGAACTGCACATAAGGTATTGCAATCCGGTTTTTATTGGCCTGCTCTCTTCAAGGATGCCCGTAAGTTTGTCTTGTCTTGTGATGAATGTCAAAGAATAGGTAATATTAGTAGACGTCAAGAAATGCCTATGAATTATTCACTTGTTATTGAACCATTTGATGTTTGGGGCTTTGATTATATGGGACCTTTTCCTGCCTCTAATGGATATACACATATTTTAGTTGTTGTTGATTATGTTACTAAGTGGGTAGAAGCTATTCCAACTAGTAGTGCTGATCATAACACTTCTATTAAGATGCTGAAAGAAGTTATTTTTCCAAGGTTTGGAGTCCCTAGATATTTAATGACTGATGGTGGTTCACATTTTATTCATGGTGCTTTTCGTAAAATGCTTGCTAAGTATGATGTTAATCATAGAATTGCATCTCCTTATCACCCACAGTCTAGTGGTTAAGTAGAATTGAGTAATAGAGAGCTCAAATTAATTTTGCAAAAGACTGTTAATAGACCTAGAAAGAACTGGTCCAAGAAACTTGATGATGCATTATGGGCCTATAGAACTGCATATAAAAATCCTATGGGTATGTCTCCGTATAAAATGGTTTATGGAAAAGCATGTCACTTACCTCTCGAACTAGAACATAAGGCTTATTGGGCTATTAAAGAGCTCAACTATGATTTCAAACTTGCCGGTGAGAAGAGGTTGTTTGACATTAGCTCACTTGATGAATGGAGAACCCAAGCCTATGAAACTGCCAAGTTGTTTAAAGAAAAAGTTAAAAGATGGCATGACAAAAGGATACAAAAGCGTGAGTTTAATGTAGGTGATTATGTATTGCTATACAACTCTCGTTTAAGATTTTTTGCAGGAAAACTTCTCTCTAAATGGGAGGGTCCTTACGTCATCGAGGAGGTCTATCGTTCCGGTGCCATAAAAATCAACAACTTCGAGGGCACAAATCCGAAGGTGGTGAACGGTCAAAGAATTAAACACTATATCTCAGGTAATCCTATAAATGTTGAAACTAATGTTATTGAAACCGTAACCCCAGAGGAATACATAAGGGACACTTTCCAGAACGTTTCAAACTCCGAAAAGGAATAGGTATGTGGTACGGTAAGTAGACCGACTCCAAAACAGTTTTTATGGCAATATTTCTCCGTTTTGGAATATTTAGAAAAATAGAAAAATAAGAAGCAGTCCGGGAAGGACACGAGGCCTCCACGAGGGTGGAGGGCGCGCCCTACCCTACTGGGCGCGCCCCCTACCTCGTGGGCACCTCGTGTGCTCTCCGGACTCCGTTTTCTTGCACGATACGTATTTTGGTCGGTAAAAATTCATTATATAATCTCCCGAAGGTTTTGACTCCCGTATCACGCAATTGTCCTCTGTTATTATTTCGAGCTATTTTCTGTCAGGGTTGTCAAGCCAGGCAACATGTCGTCCCCCTCCTCCAACAATGGTGACAACGATGCTTGGCTAATGAAGATAGAGCTGAAGAGGGAAGAACCTATGGAGATCAACAAGGATGAAGGGATCAAGAAGGCCATGGAGGACCAAGCTCCTGAAGACAACCTTCAACTTGATCACAATCTTCTTACCCCAACTAAGATCGAAGCTTTCAAGATGATTGAGTTAGCTCGTATTCAAAACAAGTATCTCACACGTGAAAATATTTTGTTGAAGGAGCATATCGTTGCACTCAAGGGCATTATCCGCAAGTTGGAGGACCTCTTACGCTCGATGTGCGACTATCCATCATCACCTCTACCTCCTTCACCAGCAAAGGAGACATAATCACATGGGTATGGGCACTCCCCTTGGCAACTGCCAAGCTTGGGGGAGATGCCCCGGTATTGTATCACAACCACATCTCCTATCTTTACCATTTTTCTTAGTTCGATCCTTTTAGTAGTAAGTTGATCTAGTAGAATAAAGTTTTGGTACGATCTAGTTTTGAGTTTGCTTTTTGATCCCTCTATGTAATCGAGTCCGTGAGCTATATAATAAAGATTAGTGTTGAGTCAAGGGCTTGATTATTTTGCTTTGATCTTGAGTGAATAAAAGAAAAGAGAAAAGAATAAAAAGAAACAAAGAGATCATATGGATCTTATTGAGAATAATGACTTCACATAGAAAGAGTATGATGATTAAAAATTGTTGAGAGTTGACAAACATAGCTTTGGTCATCGTTGCAATTAATAGGAAGTAATAAAGAAAGAGAGGTTTTACATATAAATATATTATCATGGACATCTTTTATGATTGGGAGCACTCATTAAAATATGACATGCTAAAGAGTTGATGTTGGACAAGGAAGACAACATAATGGGTTATGTTTTCTTATATCTGAGATAAAGTATATTGTCATGGATCATCCAACAGGTTGAGCTTGCCTTTCCCCCTCATGCTAGCCAAATTCTTTGCACCAAGTAGAGATACTACTTGTGCTTCCAAAATCCCTTAAACCAGTTTTGCCATGAGAGTCCACCATATCTACCTATGGATAGAGTAAGATCCTTCAAGTAAGTTGTCATCGGTGCAAGCAACAAAAATTGCTCTTTAAATATGTATGATTGATTGGTGTGGAGGAAATAATCTTTATACGATCTTGTGATGTGGAAGAAATAAAAGCGACGGACTGCATAATAAAGGTTCATATCGCAAGGGGCAATATAAAGTAACGTTCTATCGCATTAAGATTTTGTGCATCCAACCCTGAAAGCGCATGGCAACCTCTGCTTCCCTCTGCGAAGGGCTTCTCTTTTATTATTATCTTCTACCTTATGCAAGATTCATGGTGATCTTCACCTTTCCTTTTTACATTTTATCCTTTGGCAAGCACAGGATGTTGGAAAGATCTTGATATATATATCTAATTGGATGTAAGTTAGCATGAGTTATTATTGTTGACATTACCCTTGAGGTAAAAGGTTGGGAGGCGAAACCATAAGCCCCTATCTTTCTCTGTGTCCGACTAAAACTCCATAACCACAAGTATTGCGTGAGTGTTAGCAATCATGAAAGACTAAATGATAGTTGAGTATGTGGACTTGCTAGAAAGCTCTGACATAGACTCTTTCTGATGTTATGATAAATTGCAATTGCTTCAATGACTGAGATTATAGTTTGTTGGTTCTCAATAAAGTTTCTGATTCATACTTTGCATTGTGAATAGATTATTACTTGAGCATAAGAAATCATATGACAATATCCATATATGTTGCTGTTATGAGAATGATCATGATGCCCTCATGTCCGTATTTTATTTTATCAACACCTCTACCTCTAAACATGTGGACATATTTATCGTTATCGGCTTTCGCTTGAGTACAAGCGAGGTCTAAGATTGGGGGAGTTGATACGTCCATTTTGCATCATGCTTTTATATCAATATTTATTGCATTATGGGCTGTTATTACACATTATGTCAATATACTTATGCCTATTCTCTCTTATATTACAAGGTTTACATAAGGAGGGAGAATGCTGGCAGCTGGAATTCTGGGCTGGAAAAGGAGCAAATATTAGAGACCTATTCTGCGCAACTCCAAAAGTCCTGAAAGTCCACGAAAGTTATTTTTGGAAATAATAAAAAATATTGAGCGGAAGAAGTACGTCAGAGGGGGCCCTACCTGGCCACGAGGGTGGGGGCGCGCCCTACCCCCTGGGCACGCCCCCTGCCTCGTAGGCCCCCTGTTGGCCCTCCGGTGGCCATCTTCTGCTATATGAAGTCTTTCGTCCGAAGAAAAATCATAAGCAAGCTTTCGAGACGAGACTCCGCCGCCACGAGGCGGAACCTTGGCGGAACCAATCTAGGGCTTCGGCAGAGCTGTTCTGCCGGGGACACTTCCCTCCGGGAGGGGGAAATCATCGCCATCGTCATCACCAACGCTCCTCTCATCAGGAGAGGGCAATCTCCATCAACATCTTCACCAGCACCATCTCCTCTCAAAACCCTAGTTCATCTCTTGTATCCAATTCTTGTCTCTAAGTCCGGGATTGGTACCTGTAGGTTACTAGTAGTGTTGATTACTCCTTGTAGTTGATGCTAGTTGGTTTATTTGGTGGAAGATCATATGTTCAGACCCTTTATGCATATTAATACCCCTCTGATTATGAACATGAATATGCTTTGCGAGTAGTTACGTTTGTTCCTGAGGACATGGGAGAAGTCTTGCTATTAGTAGTCATGTGAATTTGGTATTCGTTCGATATTTTGATGAGATGTATGTTGTCTATCCTCTAGTGGTGTTATGTGAACGTCGACTACATAACACTTCACCATTGTTTGGGCCTAGAGGAAGGCACTGGGAAGTAATAAGTAGATGATGGGTTGCTAGAGTGACAGAATCTTAAACCCTAGTTTATGCGTTGCTTCGTAAGGGGCTGATTTGGATCCATATGTTTCATGCTATGGTTAGGTTTACCTTAATACTTTTGTTATAGTTGCGGATGCTTGCAATAGAGGTTAATCATAAGCGGGATGCTTGTTCAAGTAAGAACAGCACCCAAGCACCGGTCCACCCACATATCAAATTATCAAAGTACCGAACGCGAATCATATGAACGTGATGAAAGCTAGCTTGACGATAATTCCCATGTGTGCTCAGGAGCGCTTTTCTCTATATAAGAGTTTGACCAGGCTTGTCCTTTGATACAAAAAGGATTGGGCCACCTTGCTGCACTTTATTTACTTTTGTTACTTGTTGCTCGTTACAAATTATCCTATCACAAAACTACCTGTTACCTATTATTTCAGTGCTTGCAGAGAATACCTTGCTGAAAACCACTTATCATTTCCTTCTGCTCCTCATTAGGTTCGACACTCTTACTTATCGAAAGGACTACGATAGATCCCCTATACTTGTGGGTCATCAGGGTGCTGAAGTTAAGCAAGTCTCCAATTCATTAAAGCTCTTCTCACAATCTTCCGACCATATGAACTTTTGGTCTTTCTTGAGCAGTTCTCTCATGGGCTTCGCAATCTTGGAGAAGCCTTCAATGAATCGACGGTAATAACCAGCAAGCCCTAGAAAACTTCTGATTTCTGTCGCCGACGTGGGTGCTGGCCATTTTAACACATCCTTGATTTTGCTTGGATCCACAGCTATTCCTTCGGTAGAGAGAATGTGCCCCAAGAATCCGACTTGCTTAAGCCAGAACTCACACTTACTGAACTTTTCATATAACTGGTGGTCACGAAGCCTTTGCAATACTGCTCGGAGATGTTGTTTATGCTCTTCTTCTCCCTTGGAGTATATGAGAATATCATCGATGAAGACCACCACAAATTTGTCCAAGAAATCCATGAACACTTTGTTCATCATATGCATGAAGAAAGGAGGAGCATTAGTCAGCCCGAATGACATAACTGTGTATTCATATAGACCGTAATGAGTGGTGAATGCGGTCTTAGGAATATCTTCTTTCCTGATCTTGAGTTGATGATACCCGGTCCTTAAATCAATCTTGGAAAAGATTTGGGCTCCATGCAGTTGATCGAACAAATTATCAATTTTGGGGAGCGGGTATTTGTTCTTGATAATGACATCATTGAGCTGGTGGTACTGTATACAAATCCGAAGACTACCATCTTTCTTGTTCACGAATATGGCAGGCGACCCCCAGGGTGAAGAACCGGGGCGGATGTATCATTTCTAAAGCATCTCATCGAGTTGTTTCTTCACCTCAACCAGTTCGGATGAAGGCATCCGATAATATTTCTTGTATATGGGTGCCGTTCCTGGCACAAGATCAATACCAAACTCGAGTTCCCGATATGGTCGCATTCCTGGTAATTCTTCAGGGAATACATCTGGAAACTCACTGACCACTGGTATTAATTCCACATCTGAGGATATTGCTGCAAAAACCATTTCCTTCTTAGGCATGGTTCTACGAGCCACAAACCTTACTTCCTGTCCTGCCGGATTTGTTAACGTAACTTCTCTTGTTGCACAATTGATGCAGACCTGATGCTTTGTCAGCCAATCCATTCCCAATATGACATCCAGCCTTGCAGATTCAATGGCTACCAGTGCGGCAGGGAAAATAACTCCGAGAATCCTTATTTCCATGTCACTGCATATCAAATTTGTTTTGAAGATGGATCCCGGGAATTGCACCATTATTCTTTTATCAAGAATAGAGCAAGAAAACTTGTTTTGGGCAACAAAACTCCGCGAAATAAAGGAATGGGAAGCCCCATAGTCAAATAGAATTATTGCAGGTGTGTTATTAACAGGAAACATACCAAGGATCACTTCGGGGTTTTCTTGGGCTTCTTCGGTGGAGAGATGATGCACCTGGCCTTGGAACAGCTCCTCCTCGGTGTAGGATTCCATGTGGTTGACTTGAGGCTTGAGGGGTGCATTTGGCTTGACGTTTTTGGGACACTGTTTTGCATAGTGTCCAGTCTGGCCACAAGAGAAACATGCGTTGCTGCGCTGATAGTCTTCCCGGACAGGATTAGTCACAATGTTCTTGACTTGGTTGTTGGTCTTGTTGGTATTCTACTACCAGGTTGGTTTGAACTCAAACTGAGGCTGCTGCCAGGTACGAGCCTTCTGAACTGGTTGTCCATCCTTCTTGGGCTCGAACTTGTGTTTATGATCATTATAAACTGGCTAATTTTCGTGAATCAGTTTGTGTTCCCTTTCTGCTATAAGGGCCTTGTTTATCAAAATCTGGAAGTTGGGGAACTCGAACATGCTGAGTGTGCATCGGAGGTGTTGGTTGAGACCCCCAAGGAATCGGTCGATCTTCCACTCTTCAGTGGCCACATCATAGAGAGAATAATGAGCCAAGTAATTGAATTTATGCAAATACTCACTTACCGACAGGTTTCCTTGAGTGAGAGCAAGAAACTCACGCTGCTTGACCTTCATGATACCGGCGGGAATGAGGTACTTGCAGAAATTGTCCTCGAATTTATCCCAAGTGATCTCATCGTCCGCAGGCCACATAGCTTTAATATTATCCCACCATATAGTGGCAGCTCCTTCAAGATATATAGTGTGTAGCAAATGGAACCATGTCGGCTTCTTCGGTGCGGGAAATTTCAAGCTTCTTTTCAATAGTTCGCAACCAATCATCAACTTCCAAAGGATCGACAACTTGACTGAAACTGGGAGGCTTAGTCCTCTGAAAGTTTGATAGCTTGGAGTGATTGCCATACTGATTTCCATTCTACCCAACCATAGCCTGCACACTTCTCAGTAATTCAAGTAAATCTTGGTTTCTTCTTTCTTCGAACATTCTCATAATCAGCTCTGTGGTAGGTGGTTGCTGTGGAGGAGGTGGTGGTGGCTGATATGGTTCGGGGGAATGACCTGCTAGTCGGGCGGAGCGACGAACAGGAGTATCGTCACATGCCTGACTGCTGCTACCTCCTCGTGTCATCCTATTTATGTTTCCCAATACGAAGCATCGAGATGAGCAACATCCATGAACAAGGAAGGAAGGCAAGCAACAAAGCCTGAAAAGAAACGACAAGAAACCAAGGCGAATAATAAAAGAAAACGTTCCAACATAATTATACATAGACTCATACATGAAAGGAAACATCATGACAGGTACGACTACACTCATACACCCAAGCATCATATCAACCTCGGCTACTCTGGTGATCTAGTGCTCCGCTGATCCTACTGGGCTCTCCCCTGCCCCGGACTTAGATCCTGAACTGTTGACGTTAACGGAAACCACAGGGTTAAAGGTAACACGACGACGCTGCCTCGAGGGCTCTCCCTCAAGGGCGGGTGCTGGATGAATCTGGAGCATAGGGGCTGCAGGAGTAGCGAGAAGTGAAGCCCACTCGGCAGGGGACCCATGGGGAGTCACTGTCGAGGTGCCCGAGTTACTCGAAGGGGTAACCGGGGTAGCTGGCGAACTAGAAGCTGGGGGAATATCGGGGGTAGGCCCTATGGAAGGTGGAATGAAACTGGACCTAGCGGCCATCAAAGTTGTATGAGCACGAGTCAGCTCTCGGGCCAACTCATAGATCAGAAGATAACTAGCAGTGATGTAACGGGAAAGGTGGCTAGATGAACGGTCGCATGCCGGATCGATAACAGGAAAGCGGATACGCCCATCATCGTGCAGGGATGGGTAGTAGTAGAAACCGGGATGAGTCTGCATCCGGATCTCGTTATGGCGTAACTCAACGAGAATATCGAACGCAGCTAATTGAACAGCCTGAGCGGGTGTAGAAGCGAAACCACTCCTAGAAGAACGAGTGTATGTGCCAGCTGCTGAACTGCTACGCAAGGTAACCACCGAGTGATACTCGTATACTGAGGCTGCCAGGCGCTCCCAGTACACCTGATACACCGGGTCGTCACCATGAGGGTAGAGTCGATGCCATACATTCTGAAGAAGGTGCAGCAAAGTGTACGACGCCAGCTCCAACTGACACGGATACGACACTTGAGCCATCTACACTCACAACCATTAGTCGGTTAGTAAAAAAATAAACTATATGCATGCAATGCAGCAACCAGAAGCACACAAACACTACCGGCACTCAGAACTACTGTCTACCATTGACCCCTCACGCGTTAGCTGTCTAGCGTGTCCTACAGTCAACGCGGCTCTAATACCAATCGTTGTGGCACCCTGGCTCAGAGCGACCGGTTTGCCTTGCATTGCCAGCCCAGAGATCAAGTCTTCTGGCAAGACACAACAACTTGGTACAGAAAGACAACTGCTTTATTAAAGCATAGCGTCGATATTACATCAAGAAGCGAGGCCAAGCGGCACACACGGTGCTGCTGAACATATGTACATTATTTAGTAGACATGAGCAGGGGCCTAGACATCACGATAAGACTACGCGGCAGTGGAACGACGACGTAGAAGAACTCCATCTCACAGGGACACTGATGTGGACACGGTCTAGACTGCGATGCAATAAGCAACTCCAACTCCGGTATGACTTCTCCTGAAACTGGCATGACACGCGAGGTAAGTACTTTGAATGTACTTGCAAGCTCACACAAATAAAGCTATAATGACAAACAACAACAATGATATTTAAGCAGGTTTAATGCAAGAATAACATGCTACTCATGAAGTGATTGTGCTCATAACAGGGCCTTTCAGACCCGCTTACCATCTCGGTTACCTCGTAACCATGAACATCATCATACCAAGGTGATCACCTCCGGATCACAAATGAAACCACCTCGGTGGTCTCCACAACTTCTCCAACATAACCAATGCCACAAGTGTTCATTCAGTGTGCAAGTATAATATTTTTGTTGATCCACGGTGTGACCTACTACAAAATTGTCTCCATGACCGAGGACGCGGCTATCGATAGATTAAATGCACACTCTGCAGAGGTTAGCACACTGTACCCACAACACGGAACCCATGGCCTCGAACTCCCATTCGATTGGACCAACGGCGTTCCGACAGAACCAATATATTGCCATGAAACTCTCTCGGCACTCCGACCCACTCCCCTGTGGGCTAAGTCATGGGTGGCCCCGATGCCACTCCGGACATCCAACGGCAACCGTCGTGGCAAAATAATCGTCCCAAACAGGGTCATGGTACCAAAATAACTACGGGCACTCAAGGTTATACCTGCCTACCGGGCCAGGGTAGCGCCAGCGCATAACCTTCCCTAGTTGGAGGCACAGGCGAGAGGCATAACAATAGACCGAGAAAGGGCCTCCCCATAAAGTCAAATGTGGTTGCACTGGGAAGCTCGATTCGGTGGCACCATGACTCGATCAACAACATGTTCAAGTTGGTTTATTATCAGGTTTCATCACCGAGTCATAGTATGCCATGAAAATGCAATGAACAATCTATGCACCATTTTCAACATAATATCGATATGAACTAGATCAAGCATATCATCACTTTACTTTACTGCATAAACTTAGTCGTCCAACTACCATGCTACTGATAATAGAACAAGCATAGCAAGAACATGCAACTAGCATCAAATGAATTTATAGGAATTTTCTATATGCATTTAAAATATTCATATTCAAGTAAAGATCATAGTTATTGAAATGACATTCTTGCAAATATTTGTGATGGCTTGCCTTAGTGCAGAGGAGGGTCACACTCCTCCTGGTTATCTTCAAGGCAGCAATTTCCTTCTAAAAAGAATTAAAATACCAAAAAAAAGGTCACATAACACTGTTTAATGCACTAGAAAACATTCACAGCAAGCAAAAATCTCATCTTTTGCATGCTGATAGAGGATTTCAACACAAGACCAATGCAAAATGAATCATATCATTTGGACTTATAGAATAGGAGTTATAGCTGGTCAAAGTTGAGTCAAAAAAATTGAATTAAATTGTATATTAGAAAAATCAGAGCGGCTGATGTCGAAGACGTATTCCAGGGAATACGCCTCCACTCATACCGCTTCGGGCGCGCGCTGTGAGGCTGACAGCGGGCTCGCCTGGTCAAGTGAGAGAGAGAGAGAGAAGAAACAGAGGAGGTGCCTGTCGCCGGTGCGTACGCCGACGAGGAGAGCTCGGCGGCCGCCGTGGAAAGGAGGTATAGACGCGCAAGGTCACGGCGCACCTGCACGTACTCGAAACGTGGCGAGAGGTGGTCGGAAGGGGTCGGCGTGGTCGTCTCCAACGGCTGCAGCGAGTGGAGCTCGTCGGTGAGGAAGACGTCGGTGACGTGAGGCAGTTCCAGGGGCTCCGGAGGCGTCCGCTAGAACCAGTGGACCACCAGGAACACACTGAAGAAGAAGGTGAAGCTCGAGAGGCAGTGGAGTGGGAAGGGCAGAAGACTCGGATCGCCAGCGAGCGGCGGAGGGGTAAGGCGGCCAGAGGCCCTTCTGGCCCGGCCGCGGCTAGCTTTGGAGGTGTGCAGGTTAGGTGAGTGCAGTTTGGTGCTCGGAGAGGGGCGGGACGAGCTGTATTTGTAGGTGGAGGGGAACGTGGTCTTGGGCTCGCCGGAGGGATCTGGAAGCGGCGCTCGGCGACGACTGGCGCCGGTGAGAGAGGGGAAAGGCTCCATAGCTCACGCGGCTACTGTGGGAGGATGCGGACGAGCACATGACGCGGGTGAAGATGAGCACAGGGGCATAGGCGTACTGTGCACTTGGCCTCGTCGTGCCCATGCTCGCTGCGGTGAACTCCAGCGTCGGCGAGCGGCAGGGAGGGGTCAAGGCGATGAGTCGAGGGTGGTGGCGCGGTGCAGCAGGCTAGGGTGAGCTCCAACGCGTGCATGAGCAAAACAGAGGCGCTGGCGCGATGTAGAGCGCGTCGATCGTATGCCAGGGGCCTTGTGCTCGCGTGGTCACCGCGTGAACTTTGGCATCACGCGGCCTAAGCTGTGCAAAGCATGTCTGGTGTGTAGTTCCTGCAGTGAGGGGTCTAGGGAAGTAAATGGCATACTGCCAGGCCGACCAAGATAGACATGAGAGAGGGAGCAAGTTTGTGGACAGAAACTTGTGAGCAAAATTTGGTTAGGTTCTAGAAGGAGTTTAGGGCTGATCTTTGGAGGTTAAGGTTTTCTTAGGAAGGTAATGAAGCCCTAAAATTTTCAGCTCCATAGGATCAAGCAAAAACGCACTTCCTTCACAACATGCATTTTCTGACCAGAATGGAAAAGATTTTCTGTAGAAAAAATATTCCAAATAACCATGAAATAGTTTTGCACAGGGAGGTATGCCAAGGTCCAAAGAATATTCATGAATTTTCTCAGATTTTTGTGGGCAAGAAAAATGAGGGTTGCTTAGGTGTAGAAGTGACTGAAATGCTATTTCAGAGAAAATGAATATTTTTCATTTAAGAAAAATATCCCCAAGGTTATATTTGGATATATTAGAGTGCAAGGGATGGGTTTGAAGGTGAGATGAGTCACTTGGGTGAAAATCAAAGAAATGCCCAAGTGATTAAGTCCAAATGAGTTGATTCAAAACTCAAATTCAATTCAAAATTGCAATAAAATCCAGAAAAAGAAAAAGGGCAAAAACCAGGGTGTCACAACTGGAGCAAAACATAAAATGTACACATTGTTTAAAAAATTCTCCATGCACTATTAATAAAAAGTTCACCCTATTAAAAAGTGTGATACTTAATATACTTCCTCCGTCTTTGAAAGTGTGTACTTCCAACTTTGTTGGAGGGTCAATCTACGATTTTGTGCAAAAATATGTCAATGCTTGTGAAACCATATAGGTATATGACGAAAATACATTTTATCATGAATCTAATTCTACTAATTTGATGGCATAGATGTTGGTCTATTGTTGTATAAATACGGTCAAACATAAAAAAGTTTGACTTTCTACATTCTATCAAGGACGGAGGGAGTATGACCTTAGACCTTTTCACAATAAAAAAAAGATCACACAGCTAAAAAATGTTCACACAGTTTGCATAAAATTTTCATGCTACTTACAAAAAAGGTTCACATGTTTTCACAAAATTCTTACCATGTGTATGAAAAATGTTAATCGGTAGTTCAAAAATCTTCACCACGCATATAAAAAAGTATGACATGTATTTAAAAAACCTTCAACCTTCAACGTGTGTTTAAATTTTTTCACCATGTATTTTAAAAAGGTTCACCCTAAAAAAATGTTTAGTGTGCATTTAACAAATGTCCAACATGTATTCATAAAAACATTCAATGTGTAATTAAAAAAATAGTGCATATCCAAAAAAAATTTAACCTGTATGCAAAAAATATCCAACACATGTTAGAAAAAGTCAACATGTATTTGAAAAAAACACAAACAAAAAAAGAAAGAAAAAGAAAAGCAGAAAATAAAAAGGCAAAAATAGTATCGATGAACTAGTGAAGAACAACATAAAAAATAAATAAAAGAAGAAATTGGACAAAAACTTCCGAAAAGTGTGCGGAAGATTCAAACTAGTCTTCAATGTACATAGAAGCTTCCTCAAAATAGACATGGAACCTCTGTTGGACCAGCCCATTGGAACAAACAATGAAGCCGACCGCTCCTTCGTTCTCACAGTAAGCAAGATATAACTCTTGTGATATTTTCGTCGTTGTGTGATGTAGTTGTTTCGTGTTAGAATGAAGTGGGCTCCCGGCCCGAAAGTTGAAATTACCATACGAAATCAAAGGAAAGGATTGAGAGACTATCGATCCTGTGAGTTACTCCCTCCATCTGGGTTTATTTGGCCCCTTCGTATTTTGGGTCAAATTTTGAACATCAATTTAAGTAACAACATACGATTTATATGCTACAAAAGTTTACCATTGGATTTATATTTGAAACCAGTTACAATTCTTTGTGGGATGAGTTCATTTTTATCATTAGGAACAACAGTTATACCTCCCTTCTTAGGAACACAATGAACATGACTTGCCCATCTACTATCAGCTATGGGATAAATTATACCTACTTCCAGAAACTTTAATATTTCAGTTCTTACAACATCCTTCATCTTAGAATTCAACCGCCATTGATGATCAACGACTGACTTAGCATCAGGTTCCATATTAATCTTGTGTTGACATAGAGTGGGACTAATGCCCTTAAGATCATCAAAGTATATCCAATAGCAGCACGGCGCTTCCTCAGAGTTTTAAGTAATCTCTTTTCTTCATGCTCTGAAAGGTTAGCATTGATAATAACATGATATATCTTTGTTTCATCAAGATAAGCATATTTCAATGTATCAGGTAATTTCTTAAGTTCAAACACAGGATTACCCTTAGGTGGAGGAGGACCCCCAAGAGTTTCAATAGGCAAATTATGTTTTAAGATAGGTGCTTGATTGAAGAATATCTCATCTATTTCATTTCTTTCATTCATATGCATAGCATTTTCATGGTCTAGCAAATATTGTTCTAACGAATCAGTAGGAGGTACGACAATAGAAGCAAGACCAATAATTTCATCCTTACTAGGCAATTCTTATCATGAGGTTGTCTATGGAATTTAGAGAAATTAAACTCATGAGACACATCAACAAAATTAACACTGACTGTTTCCTTATTGCAATCAATTTAGTATTAATGGTATTCAGGAAAGGTGTATGAAATATAATGGGACAAAAATCATCTTGTGGAGAACTAAGAACTAGAAAATCAATGGGGTATTTGATCTTACCACACAAGACTTCAACATCTCTAACAATCCCAAGTGGTGAAATAGTATCTCTATTTGCAAGCTTAATAGTAACATCAATGTCCCCTATCTCAGCAGGTGCAATATCATTCATAATCTCTTGATTTAAAGTAAAAGTAATAGCACTCACACTAGCACCCAAGTCACATAAACCATGATAACAATGATCTCCTATTTTAACCGGAACAACAGGCATGCCAACAACATGTTTATTCTTATCTTTAGTATCAGGCTTAGCAATTCTAGTGGCTTCATCACAGAAGTAAATAACATGCCCATCAATATTATCAACCAAGAGATGTTTAACCATAGCAATATTAGGTTCCACACTTATTTGTTCAGAGGGTCTAGGTGTTTTAATATTACTTTTATTAACCACAGTTGAAACTTTAGCATGTTCCTTAATCCTAACAGGAGAAGGAGATTTCTCAATATAAGCAGTAGGCACAACTGATCAATATTGTAAATGTTAGTTTCATCTTTAACTATAACGGGTTCCTCATTACTTTCTTCAATAGGGGGGTGATATTTAAACCACTCCTCCTTAAGGAGATTAACATGAGTAGCAAATGATTCACAAAAGAAAGCTACTATCTCAGAGCGAAGTCCATATTTAGTACTAAACATATAAAATGCATCGGTTTCCATAAAAGATTTAACACAATCAAACTCAAGTTTTATACCTGACTCTTTACCTTTGTCGAGTTCCCAATCTTCAGAGTTGCGTTTAATTTTTCTAGAAGACCCCATTTGAATTCAATAGTTTTCTTCATAAAATAACCAGTAGAAGAAGAATCGAGCATGGATTGATCATTATGAGAAAGCCGAGCATAAAATTTTTGTATGATAATTTCTCCTGAGAGCTCATGATTGGGGCATTTGTACATCATGTATTTAAGCCTCCCCCAAGCTTGAGCGATCCTTTATCCTTCATGAGGCCAAAAATTATATATATATATATATATATATATATATATATATATATATATATATATATATATATATATATAACGCCGATCATGATGATCCAGATGCATAGGATAAAAATTCTGGTAAAATTCCAATTTCAATCGGTTCTAATCCCATATTTCAATACCATCCAATAGCCTATACCATGCCAATGCCTTTTGCTCCAAAGATAAAGGGAAAACCTTCTTCTTAACTCCATATTCGGATAAACCTCCAAGCTTAAGCAATCCACAAATTTGTCCAAATAGATTAAGTGCATATCAGGATGTATTGTTCAATCTCCAACATAAGGATTAGCTAGCAGTGATTTTTCTATCATACCCGAAGGAATCTCATAATAAATATTTTCAGTAGGTTCAGTAGGTTGAGGGGAAACTCTAATTCCTTCCGGTCGAGGTGACGATATCCCAAACAAACCCCTCAAAGGATTACTTTCCATAGTGACAAGTGACAGTAAATTTCAACACGTAATATAAATATTTCCTTATCAAATTCCACTCACCAAAGGCGCTTCACTCCCCGACAATGGTGCCAGAAAAGAGTCTTGATGACCCACAAGTATAGGGGATCAATTGTAGTCCTTTCGATAAGTAAGAGTGTCGAATCCGGCGAGGACAGAAGGAAATGACAAGCGGTTTTCAGCAAGGTATTCTCTGCAAGCACTGAAATTGTCGATAACAGACAGTTTGATAGCAAGGTAATTTGTAACGAGCAACAAGTAGTAATGGTAACAAAGTTGTAGCAAGGTGGCCCAATCCTTTTTATAGAAAAGGACAATCCGAAATAGTCTCTTATAATAAGCAAAGCGTTCTCGAGGACACATGGGAATTTCATCTAGTCACTTTCATCATGTTTATTTGATTCGCATTCGCTACTTTGATAATTTGATATGTGGGTGGACCGGTGCTTAGGTGATGTTCTTAATGGAACAACCTCCCACTTATGATTACCCCCTCTTGCAAGCATCCGCAACTACGAGAGAAAAATTAAGATAAATCTAACCATAGTATGAAACATATGGATCCAAATCAGCCCCTTATGAAATAACGCATAAACGAGAGTTTAAACTTTTGTCACTTTAGCAACCCATAATCTACTTATTACTCCACAATGCCTTCCCTTAGGTCCAAGTATGGTGAAGTGTCATGTAGTCGACGTTCACATGACAACACTAAAGGAAGCAACAACATACATATCATCAAAATATCGAACGAATACCAAATACACATGATTACATATGACAAGACTTCTCCCATGTCCTCAAGAACAAAAGTAACTACTCACAAATCATATTCATGTTCAAGATCAGAGGGGTATTGAATATCATCAAGGATATGAACATATAATCTTCCACCAAATAAACAAATTATCATCAACTACAAGATGTAATCAACAGTACTAGTAACCCACAGGTACCAATCTGAGGTTTTGAGACACGGATTGGATACAAGAGATGAACTAGGGATTGAGATGAGATGGTGCTGGTGAAGATGTTGATGAAGATTGGTCCTCCCACGATGAGAGGGTTGTTGGTGATGTCGATGGCTTCGATTTCCCCCTCCCGGAGGGAAGTGTCCCAGTGAAATCGCTCCGCCAGAGAGCAAAAGTGCTCCTGCCAGGTTCCGCCTCGAGACGGCGGCGCTTCATCCTGAAAGTCCTCTCTTGATTTTTATAGGTCAAAACCCTTCATATAGCAGAAGATGGGGGCCGGATCCCTGCTAGGGGCCCCACAAGGCACTAGGGCGCCCCTAGGGGGTGGCCACGCCCTACTGCCTTGTGGGCAGCTTGTGAGTCCCCTCTGGTACTTCTTTGCTCCAGTATTTTTATATATTCCATAAAAATTCTCCGTGAAATTTCAGCTCATTTGGAGTTGTGCACAATATGTATCTCTGATATGGCTTTTCCAAGTCTAGAATTCCAGCTGCCGGCAATCACCCTCTTTATGTAAATCTTGCAAATTAAGAGAGAATAGGCATTAGAATTGCATCACAAAGTGTTATAATGATAAAAAAATATTATAAATAATAGTAGGAAAACATGATGCAAAATGGACGTATCACATATTCACCCAAGGATGGCAGATGGGTCATCAAGCCTTGCTCTGGTGGCCTCGCCTAATCTCGCCGGTGCGCTGGACAAGAATGTTTCATTGCTGGTGGTTGATGCGAAGGGGAGGGTGTGAGGGGAGTTGGGGAAACCCTGTCTTGGTTTAGTGCTAGGAGTGGTGACGATGGTGCTTTTGGGCACCGTAATCCTTGTTGAAGGCATCACTACATTGCTCCCTTCCTCCCCTTGTGGTCTTTGCTCCGAGGAAATCCTTGCTCCCTCCTGGGACAGACAATGGCGGCGATTTCTTCGTCATTGACCTTCTTGAAGGCATTGTCTTGGAGTGACTTGATCACCACGGCCTGAGGTAGCTTGTTCAGTGTTGCTCCGAAGTGAGATCTATAGATGGCGGCTTGATGCAGAGGACATGGGTGTGCAACAGTGGCGGTAGATTTCTGGTTAGGACGGCAGTCTCTGGTGGTGAGACGTCGGCAACCACGATCCCATTTGCAGGCGACTGTGCCATCTTGTTGCGTCTTGGTATGGCAGTTCTCCACTCGGGCGCCTAGGCGAAGGCATGCTCATGCGCTACTAGGTGATTGCCAAGACAGGGCCGGAATCTTGGATCTTCAAATCCGACGGCAATGAAGAATTTGTTTTGATGTCTGATTCTACCGCCATGGACGAGGATGGTGAAGCCTGAGGCCGGTGCGAGACTGTTGGGGCGTCCTAATTTGGGATTTGACAATGTCAGTGATCATCCTTCCTCGATCTCTGTTGCAAAGTGCGATGGCGGCCTTCGCTATTCGTAGTTGCTGGCGGCGAGTGGCTCTTGTGGTAGCTTGACTGTCTAGTTGTGCAAGCATGGCCTTCACTTGCGTGGCACCTCACGTCAAGACCATGCTTTGCATGTAGTTGTTGGGGCTGTGGAAAGTGGTGGCGACATCGTAGCTGATGTCAAGTGATGGTTGGTGCGGATATGGTTGCTGTTGTAGATTGTGATCACTGGCTTGATCGCTTCAGAGTTTTTTGTTTTCTTTTTGCTCCAATAAGGCATAGCTTCGGTCATGTTTGACTTTGCTAGTTGTTGGTGTGTGATTTTTTTGTGTCTGTTGGGGTTGGCTATGGGCATCCTACCTATGCAGAGGCCGGGTGTGTGCTCAGTGTGTTTGCGTCACTTGATCCCCCATTTTGAGCTAATAAAATCCACCCTTTGTAAAAAAAGTGGTTTGTCATAAAAACTGTGTTGTTGGATTCGTATTGAAATGAAGTTTTCAATGGTACCATTTTTCTGCATATAACTCATATTTTATTAATAAAAAAACCCATATTTTATTACGCAAATATATGGTCAAACTTTGGATCACAAGGCTAATAAACCCAGAAGGAGGTCGTAGAAACTAAATATCATATTATCTTGATAAACACTATATTAAAGATTGCACCAACTTTAGTACCACCTTTTCTTTTTTAGCATTGATACTGATATATTATGAAATATTGCATGGAATAACAATGATTAAGTCGGTGTATGTTTAACTGTATTAAATCTTTAGTTAGTAGATTTTTTCTTTAGATTTTAGGGTCTCATTTTGCGTTTTGCACCGAGCCCCAAAATTCGGGAGACGGCCCTGACATGACCATGATCAGAAAAACGGAATCATCAATCAACACTTTGAGCTAGTCCTAGAGACAAGAGTAGGAATCTTGTTTTATTGTTTATAACTCTACATGTGCTCATGAGTTTTCCTCCGAATCGCATATCTGTCAACCATAACAGTTATAACATAGATTACAAACATTAATTATAAACGTGGAAGTAAATAATACTCAAATATTATTGCCTCTAGGGCATATTTTCAACATCTTCGACACGAAAAGGACGCACATTAGCAATGTGCTGGTTATGGGACTCCATCGAATTCATTAGCTGAATGGACGAATGGTCAGATTTGATGGAACTTTGATGCACCACTAATACTAAGGGAAATAAGTTGCACCAATCCAGAGAGGCTAAATCCTGATCACGCACCTGGCAGAAATATCCTTCTTCAATTGTTCTCTCAAATGTCCAGTCCAACCCTCGAACCCCAAATAAAAAAGCTGGCACACATCCACACACACACACTCTCTCTCTGAAGAGGTTAATCTGGGCCATCTCTCGCAGGTTCAGATCAAATTGCTCCTCCCACCTAAGAACTTCATTAAAGTCTCTCATACACAGCAAGGAAGATCAATGTTAGCTTTTTAGAATCTCATCATGTCCCATGTTTTGTACCTCAAACCCCTAGTAGATTCTCCATACTAACAAGTTAATCTCCAGGGATCCTTCTTCCCCTCCTTCACCTCCATATCAATATGATATTAGAAAAACTGCAGAGTTCCAAAACTAGATGGTTCTTCTAGAAAATGCACAAACCATCACTTCTTCCGCTGCTACTCACACCATACGCATGATCAAAACTCTAAGTTCCAGACAAACCTTCCACATGTACTTCGTCATCTGTGTTTTCACCACACAAAGGATCGCCGGAAAGAGGTTGCGCAGCTCATGAACTGTCGTGGGGTCTCACAGCCCGCGGATGTTTCAGCATAAAGTACTCATTGGGTCGGCGGTCCTCCCCGAGGGGGCTGTTGATAATGCCAATGCACTGTTCTTCTTTGGAGATTGTCCCTTCTTTGCGCTTTAACGTGTGTGGAAGAGAAACACCCGTAGAGGATTTCCACCTATCCAAGGCGGATGACTTGACATGCCCATAATTCCATCTATCTAAGATGGGCCTTATTATACCAACCTTGCAAATGATAGCCATTGCATCTGCTGTTGATTCCTAATGTTCTCTCTCCTAGGGCTCTTGCGACCTACATGCGATAGGCGGTTCCTAGGGTTAGAGTATGGGTTTGTGATCTTCGATTCCCAGATTCGATTCCTCCTCTCCCGTTCGCCTATCCCTCTGCCTCATCTAGACGTAGGTGATTCCTCTCCTTGCCATTGTTTGGGGTGATCCAGGGGCGCTCTTTGGACCGCTACCCACCCTTGGCAGCGTCGGCTTGGGGTTTTGCCGACCTCTCGATGGCGGAGATGCGCAATGGGGTGGGGTCTGATGCCAGTATGGGCGCTCCTCCTTTGCTCGGCGGCAGTGGGGACGTCCCCACGACGGCGCTGTCTGGCAAGGGAAAGCGGCGGAGGTGGATGGATTGCCTTCTTCGGGAGCCGGCTCGGCCTCTGCCGATCGGGTTGAGGACCTGA
Source organism: Triticum aestivum (assembly GCF_018294505.1). NCBI lineage: Eukaryota > Viridiplantae > Streptophyta > Magnoliopsida > Poales > Poaceae > Triticum > Triticum aestivum. The sequence continues at coordinate 449,427,098 of NC_057805.1, read as the reverse complement.
TGGAGAAACTACGGTTGAGGCGCAACCGGTGATTCCGGACGATGAAGACGAGGTCGATCTGGTGGCCCCAGATTGTGCCCTGGTGGGAAAGGTGTTGTCCCTCAATTCTCTTCATATCCAGATGATCTCGTCGGCAATGCGGCCGGCGTGGGGTAACCCTAGAGGTTTGTTGTTCCACCCCTCGGGGGACAATGTTTTTTGAAGGAAATATGCCCTAGAGGCAATAATAAAGTTACTATTTATTTCCTTATATCATGATAAATGTTTATTATTCATGCTAGAATTGTATTAACCGGAAACATAATACTTGTGTGAATACATAGACAAACAGAGTGTCACTAGTATGCCTCTACTTGACTAGCTCGTTGATCAAAGATGGTTATGTTTCCTAGCCATTGACATGAGTTGTCATTTGATTAACGGGATCACGTCATTAGGAGAATGATGTGATTGACTTGACCCATTCCGTTAGCTTAGCACACGATCCTTTAGTATTCTGCTATTGATTTCTTCATGACTTATACATGTTCCTATGACTATGAGATTATGCAACTCCCGTTTACCGGAGGAACACTTAGTGTGCTACCAAACGTCACAACGTAACTGGGTGATTATAAAGGTGCTCTACAGGTGTCTCCGAAGGTACTTGTTGGGTTGGCGTATTTCGAGATTAGGATTTGTCACTCCGATTGTCGGAGAGGTATCTCTGGGCCCACTCGGTAATGCACATCACTTAAGCCTTGCAAGCTTTGCAACTAATGAGTTAGTTGTGGGATGATGTATTACAGAACGAGTAAAGAGACTTGCCGATAACGAGATTGAGCTAGGTATTGAGATACCGATGATCGAATCTCAGGCAAGTAACATACCGATGACAAAGGGAACAACGTATGTTGTTATGCGGTCTGATCGATAAAGATCTTCGTAGAATATGTGGGAGCCAATATGAGCATCCAGGTTCCGCTATTGGTTATTGGCCAGAGACGTGTCTCGGTCATGTCTACATAGTTCTCGAACCCGTAGGGTCCGCACGCTTAAAGTTTCAATGACAGTTATATTATGAGTTTATATGTTTTGATGTACCGAAGGTAGTTCGGAGTCCCGGATTTGATCACAGAGATGACAAGGAGTCTCGAAATGGTCGAGACATGAAGATTGATATATTGGACGACTATATTCGGACACCGGAATGGTTTCGGGGGTTATCGGATATATACCGGAGTACCGGGGGGTTACCAGAACCCCCCGGAGGTTATTGGGCCTCATGGGCCCAATTGGTGGAAGAGGAGAGGTGGCCAAGGGGCAGCCGCGCGCCCCTCTCCCACCCCCCCAAGTCCGAATTGGACAAGGAGGGGGGCGGCG